>NC_053024.1:329911760-330141443 GCF_003073215.2 Triticum urartu
ATCACTTCTTGATCATACTTGTATCGACCGTGCTTTGCCTTCTCTTCTCGCTCTCATTTGCATATGTTAGCCACCATATATGCTAGTCGCTTGCTGCAGCTCCACCTCATACCTTTTACCTTACCCATAGGCTTAAATAGTCTTGATCGCGAGGGTGCGAGATTGCTGAGTCCCTGTGGCTCACAGATACTTCCAAAACCAGCTTGCAGGTGCCGATGAGTCCGTGCAGATGACGCAACCAAGCTCAGGAGGAGCTCAATGAAGACCTTGTCCTTTGTGTTGTTTTGTTCTAGTTGATTAGTAGTGGAGCCCAATTGGGGTCGATCGGGGACCTTTGTCGCATTTGGGGTTCTTCTTTTATTTTGGTTCCGTAGTCGGACCTTGATTGTATTTGGATGTTGTAATGCTTTATTCATGTAATTGTGTGAAGTGGCAAGTGTAAGCCAACTATGTATCTCTGCCCCTTATGTATTACATGGGTTGTGTGAAGATTACCTCACTTGCGACATTGCTTTCAATGCGGTTATGCCTCTAAGTCGTGCTTCGACACGTGGGAGATATAGCCGCATCGAGGGCGTTACAAGTTGGTAATCAGAGCCTTCCCCGACCTTAGGAGCCCCATTGCTTGATCGTTTTTAGCGGCCGAGTTGTGTCTAGAAAAATGTTTTGAGTCATTTAGGAATTATATATCGGAGAGTTTAGGAATTCTTTTACTTCCCAGTCTCCTCATCGCTCTGGTAAGGCATCCTGACGTAGAGTTTTGACTTTTCTCTTCTCAAATTTCACTAAATTTTTTTAGGATCACGCGGGTATCTTGGAATCGTTCCGATGGTTTTATGATGAGAACATTGTCTTGGTGCCTCCTGTCAGGTGTTTTGTGGAAGTGTCCCGGGGAGTTGAGCTCTGAGGTGTTGTCGTCATAATTTTATCGTTGCAGTTCTGGAATACCTGAGTTTAGTACGCCGACATCGAAAATCTCTTTTATGCAGTTCGTTGGTGAGATAACCTCAACGCCACCCAGTACTGGGGCGGGAGTTCGGGAGCATCGCCATAACTTGTATAACGGATGCTTTTCGAAGGTTGAGGTAGATGATTTCCGAAGGTTTCTTGGTTATGTGTTGAAGGATGGATACAGCTGGATGTAGGATTTGTTAGTTTGGGTGAGATATTATGCTTCCCCTGTATCCCCAACACCTGATTGCATAACTGGAAAGGTTCGGGAGTTTCATAGGTGGGAATTCAAGTAGTTCTTAGGATATCTTTCCGACAGATGTATGATATGAAATTGGGGTTCGACGTCTAGTGGTCCGCCTATTCACTGTCGGTTTTACAGTGGTCTCGTTGTGTCTTAAAGAGTCCTTGGCTATGCCGACTCGGGGACGCTTCGTATGTCATGTGCACTGCCTTGTACATGATGGTGCTGTACGATCGAGCCCGTGTAGGCCCCACCACGAAAACTTCGGACGAATTCTCTATCATATGTTTGTTCTGGCTTATTCTGCAAGCCAATCCTTGTTTTGTTTTGAGTTGTGGTATTCGAGTTGCTTCGAAGTCAAATGTTGATTCCATACCTTTTCCTAAATGTTGTTCTCATATTTCTATGTGAATACCAATCCTTCTTGATCATCAAGATTGTTTTTGTCAATCCTTTTAATCGGTGTGCTTCTCTTCAAGTGGACCCGATCACTTCAACATTCGCAAGATCAACTCAAGTCTTCTCAACGGTGTCGTTTTCTTCCATACCAAGTTGCCTTTGTTTTTCCCACCCTCCCTCCCTTGTTTCTTCGAGGACTCAGATGTTTTAATCAAGTATCCATTTTATTATGGAAGTCTCTCCATTCTTCTCCCTTCATGTTCTTATCCGGTGATTCTCATGAAAATTCTAACGGAGCTTCAAGTTTGTCACTTTTCACTCGTTTTCTTCTCCGGTGGATTCTATTCAAGCTCTCGGTATTTGATCATATTCTTTTCCTTTTTTCAAATGTCTTCTCTTGCCGGTGCACCTCTCAATCATTAACTTTTCGTTATTCATTTGTTCCGCAGTGCTAAAGATATCTCGAAGATTCGTGTTTTCCACTCTGCATTCGTTCAAGATCTTTCCAGGTTGTTATCTCATTCAAGTCTTTTAATTCAACCGGTGCAACCTCTCTTTTAAATCGTTCAACGGTGTTTCTTTTGAGTGGGCCCTAACCCACAGGTCTATTCCCAGGATCTTACCTGACTCTTCTTATTTCCCGGAGATATCCTAAATTCCTTTTAAAGTTTGACGCAAGAATGAATTATCATCAGTCAAATGTCCTTCTCCAAGATCTTTCAAATTCATTTCATCGTTGATTCAACTTTTATATTATTCTTTATTCCGGTGCCTCAACAATTCATGGTGGTGTTTCTCATCGTAATTCTCAGATTTTGGAGACCGAAGAAGATTTTCTCTCAATCTTGCTCCATTCTCTTCAAGATTCGTGATTCTAGCTTGTTGCCATCCTCTCATAATTGTTTTGATCGTGAGAATTCTTTTCACCCATCCGGAGCATTTCAAGGGTATTTTCAGTTCGATTATCCGGAGTCCATCATTTCATAGGACTTGTTTATTCTCAGCTTTCAGCTCTCGTTCCCCAAATCTCACCGGTGCATCATTCGATATTCTCTAATCATCTCATGATCTTTTGTTCTCGTGGATCTAATTTCCATCAAGTATTTTCATTCGTTCTCTAATTCCTTTCCGGTGATTCGTTATCTTTTATTCGTTCATTTGCAATTCCTATGGTGGTTCGTTCAAGATTCTTCTTCCTTCGTGTATCATATCAATTTATTGGTTGTTTCAATTCTACAGGTGGTTCGTTAAAGACCTTCCCAAGTTTGACGCTATATCTCTCTTAATCTTTTTTTACGAGAATAAGTAATATGTCGAATCCGTTGATTGTCATCAATTTAATTGGTGAAGGATAAGCATAATGTAATTCTTATTCTTATTTCATCGAGCGAATTCAATTCCTTATTCCGGAGGTTCATCAAATTCGCGGTTTCACTTGGTTCATCTTTCTTTTCCTGGAGTTCCAAGTTCTCTCATTTATTTCACCACGAAGATCCTTCTAAATCATTACAAGGTTTCACCTTGTGTTTTCAACTTCTTTTGCATTTATCGTCATTTTGTTTACCGGAGTTCCTCATGGATGTCCTACATGATGGTTCATCGAGGTTTTATTTCTTTCTCGAAGCGTTCATCAACATTCTTTTCAGTGGAGTTCAAGCATTCTTCTTCTTGTAATCCGGAGTGCATTTCTTTCTACCGTATCTTTGGAGGTGGTATTATGCCATTCTTGATAATTTGAGTTCATGTTTCATAATTCACATGTTATTAAGAATGAGGTATTTTAAATCCATCAATCTCGTCATTGGAGTTACCTTGGGTTATATTTCACCTAAAGCTCTTCCCTAAGGATCATGCTATTTAGGGTGCTCATAAAGGACCCAAGTTCTTCTTTATCCTCCCGGTGAAATACTTTCTTATCTCCTTGTTCATATCAATACAATTCTTTCCCGTGAGTGGCAGGTTGTCACCTCATAATTTTGAGATGTATTTCATAAGACCATATTAAGATTATTCTTTTTCGTTGTTGGTTTTCATTTGCAGTCGGAGTGCTGTCCAAATTATATCATTCTTAGTCCTATTCTATCTTGTTTTAACCGGAGTGGTTTCAATATTTATCTTGCCCTTCAACCTCAAGGTTTTTCGCAATGTTCTTTGTTTCTCTTTTCTAAAGGAGTGCTTTCGACCTTATTCACCTTCGATGTGTTCTTTCTCGAATTTGTTCTATCTTGCAAGGTTCCTTGGTTTCACTCGTTTGTCAAAGAAGCAAATTAGTTTTACCTCTTCTCTTTCTCTTCCGTTTTTCCCCCTGGTGCCATTCTAGATCTCGGGACGAGATCCTCTCGTAGTGGTGGAGTGTTGTGACGCCCCGAGACCGATGTGCCAGGTGTCTTCCAGTTATTCGCCGTCGTTGCCATGTCATTTGCTTGCGTGTTGCATCTTATCATGTCATCATGTGCATTGCATCATCATGTTTTCAAAACTTGCATCCGTCCCGGCCTCCTCGTTCTCTCCGTTGTCCGTTCTGAGCCCAGACACACTTGCACGCGCCCGCGGCATGTCCGAAATATTATTTTATAAGTGGCCGGAAAATGTTCTCAGAATGGGATGAAAGTTGGCGTGTGGTCTTATTATAGTGTAGATAGACCGCCTGTCAAGTTTCATCGCATTCAGAGTTCGTTTGATAGCCCAACCGTTAAACTATAGTGACGATATAGTCGGTCTAACGTCGGATGTTTTCGGTCTCCGGAAACAGTCGTCAGGCCTCTCTCTCTCTCTATCTCTCTCTCTCTCTCTCTCTCTCTCTCTCTCTCTCTCTTCTCTTCTCTCAGCTCGAGACCCTCTATACAGTCCACTACTCACCGCCAGGCCCTTCCTAACCTCTCTCGTCAGCCCGCGGCCCCCCTCGCCGCGTCCGAAAGCTGTACCGGACCCGACCCGGATAGTCGTCACCGTTGGGTCCGGAACATCCCCAAACATCTGCAAAATATCCTCGTTTTATTTATTGGACTCTTTAGCATATTTTTCTCGTCCGTCCGGTTATGATCGGAGGGGCCAGATAGCCCCTAACCTTACCCACGTGATGTGTATATATACATTATCCAACCCTAGATCCTAGGCGCCATGTCCCATCCTTCCTTTCCCCCGCCGCCACCAGACCAACTCCCTTCGCTCATCGGGATCCTCCCATTCCTCCTCCCACCAACCAGAACTCGAGCCCGAGCCCTTGGATTCGAAGTCATCTGAGATGAGCACCGCCGCCTCCCTTCTTCTTCTCTTTCCCGGTGCTCCGTCGTTCCTCTCGATCTCTCTCTCATGATCTCCCTCTCTCTCTGTTTTTCATCAGCTGCGGGTCGCCGCCGCCTTGGCCGACCCTCGCCAGAGCTCCGTCGATGCCCCGTTGGCCGGATCCGGCCTGGAAACAGGTGGATCCATCCATCCCCGCATGAGCCCCGTGCCCTTCGCCGCCTCCCATACGCCTCTGCTCGTGCCTGAGCACGGACGCCTCACCGGACGCATCCCGCAGCAGTCCCGCATCAAGCCTCGCGCCGTCGTCCTTGTCCTCGTAGCCTCCTCGCTCTCCTCGTCGGTGCAGGGAGATGAGCCCCTCTCGAACTCCAGTAATGGTGCCGCCCCTCGCAGCGACTGCCGCCGTCGCCATGGCCTACTTCACCTCGACGCCATGGCCGCCCGAAGCTTCTCCACTACTGCTGCTGTCGCATGGATCTCTGCCACCGGCTGCCACATCCACGACGCCCTTGTCCAGGTCCCGGCCTCGTCCACCTCCTGCAGACGAGCACCGTTCGGCCACCAGAGCTCCTCCGAGCGCCTCCTCTGCTTCGAACGGTGAGGACAGGAGGCATGTTCCCTTCTCCATCGTGGTGCCCGCACGCCAAGTCCCTCGCGCCTCCACCGGAGTCTGGTCCTCGCCGGCCTTTCCCTGCACGCCCGCTGCCGCCGCCCTGATTCTTCCCGGCGAGAGCCTCGCCGCTGCTTCTGCTCTGGGGGAATTCATTGACCCGCCTCTGCAACCGAGACGAGCGCTGCTCGTCACGGTCGCGTTGACCGCGTGGCCACTGCAGCACCTCAAGGCCTGGGTCTGCCTCCACCGGTCTCCTCTTCCAGGCCCAGTTGCGCGCCCCTGCAGGCCTCCCCTCTCCACAGTTCCGGGCCGAGGCCCAATGTGAGGAACTTCCCCAGCCCAACTCGGTTCCGTTTCAGCCCATGTTTATCTTTTTCCCTCTCTGCGAATTTAGTTATTTATCCTGAGACTGCAGTTTTACAGAAAAGACCCTCATGTTCATGCATATAACAACTCACAATCCGTGCATCGCATGTAAATAATTTATATATGAAACTTGCTCAGAATTTTGTCTAGTTTAATAATATGTCACTTTCATCCATGTTTAAAATGTCTAAAATGATGTTTGTTTAAATTTGCTCCTATGCCATGCTAAAATGGTTTAATTCATAACTATATAACCGTAGCTCCGTTTGTAACAAACTTTATATGTAAATGGGGTGGAATTTTGCCTAGTTTAACATGGTCTACTTGTTTTGCATGTTTATTAACTCTAAAATTGCATTTAGGGCAGAACCGCACCAAATCAAAAATATGCTATGGGGATTTACCGGAATTGTTGTTCGTTGCTTCCGGCCTCATTTAAACTTGACTAGATAGGTAGTTTTACTTTGCTTCACCCTCTTGCCATGTTAACAACATTTAATCTTGTTGGTTACCTAAACGAGAGAGAACTAAATAAGTCATGTGGTGTTTTCTTCAATATGCAACTCCGTTGCATATTGTGCTCCACTTAATTTGTAGGATTGTTTGTGCACTTTGCCATGCCATGCTTCTTTAAACCGGTCATGCATCATACTTGGTTGTGCATCATGCCATGATTTTGTGGTGGTTGTTTACTATGTTGTGTGCTTCTTTCCGATGTTGCTTCTTCGGGTTGGTTCCGATAATGTCGCGTTTGTGAGGACCCGTTCGTCTACATCCGTTTGTCTTCTTATTTGACTCGTTCTTCTTCCTTGCGGGATTTCAGGCAAGATGATCATACCCTCGAAATCACTACTATATTTGCTATGCTAGTTTTGCTCGCTCTTTTGCTATGCCAATGCTACGATGCCTACCACTTGCTTTCAAGCCTCCCAAATTGCCATGTCAAGCCTCTAACCCACCTTGTCCTAGCAAACCGTTGATTGGCTATGTTACTGCTTTGCTCAGCCCCTCTTACAGCGTTGTTAGTTGCAGGTGAATATTGAAGTTTTGTTCCTTGTTGGAACATGGAGATGTTGTTCCTGGTTGGAACATGTTTACTTGTTGGGATATCACAATATATCTTATTTAATTAATGCATCTATATACTTGGTAAAGGGTGGAAGGCTCGGCCTTATGCCTGGTGTTTTGTTCCACTCTTGCCGCCCTAGTTTCCATCGTATCGGTGTTATGTTCCCAGATTTTGCGTCCCTTACGCGGTTGGGCTATAATGGGAACCCCTTGACAGTTCGCCTTGAGTAAAACTCTTCCAGTAATGCCCAACATTGGTTTTACCATTCGCCACCCAGCCTTTTTCTTTTCCCTTGGGGGTCGCGCGCCCAAGGGTCATCATTATTTTACCCCCCCGGGCCAGTGCTCCTCTGAGTGTTGGTCCAACTTGTCAGCCGCCGGTGGCCACCAGGGGCAACTCTGGGCTGACCTACCGGAAGTTTGGACGATCCGGTGTGCCCTGAGAAAGAGATATGTGCAGCTCCTATCGGGATTTGTCGGCACATTCGGGCGGTGTTGCTGGTTTAGTTTTACCCTGTCGAAATGTCTTGTTGTACCGGGATAGCGAGTCTGATCGGAATGTCTCGGGAGGAGGTCTATTCCTTCGTAGATCGTGAGAGCTTGCGATGGGCTAAGTTGGGACACCCCTGCAGGGATTTGAACTTTCGAAAGCTGTGCTCGTGGTTATGGGCAGATGGGAATTTGTTAATGTCCGGTTGTAGAAAACCTGAAGTTGACCTTAATTAAAATGAATCAACCGCGTGTGTTACCGTGATGGTCTCTTTCCGGCGGAGTCCGGGAAGTGAACACGGTGTTGGAGTTATGCTTGACGTAGGTTGTTTTAGGATCACTTCTTGATCATAGTTGTATCGACCGTGCTTTGCCTTCTCTTCTCGCTCTCATTTGCATATGTTAGCCACCATATATGCTAGTCGCTTGCTGCAGCTCCA
Organism: Triticum urartu; assembly: GCF_003073215.2. NCBI lineage: Eukaryota > Viridiplantae > Streptophyta > Magnoliopsida > Poales > Poaceae > Triticum > Triticum urartu. The sequence goes on from NC_053024.1 coordinate 329,919,577, forward strand.
CCTCATACCTTTTACCTTACCCATAAGCTTAAATAGTCTTGATCGCGAGGGTGCGAGATTGCTGAGTCCCTGTGGCTCACAGATACTTCCAAAACCAGCTTGCAGGTGCCGATGAGTCCGTGCAGATGACGCAACCAAGCTCAGGAGGAGCTCGATGAAGACCTTGTCCTTTGTGTTGTTTCGTTCTAGTTGATCAGTAGTGGAGCCCAGTTGGGGTCGATCGGGGACCTTTGTCGCATTTGGGGTTCTTCTTTTATTTTGGTTCCGTAGTCGGACCTTGATTGTATTTGGATGTTGTAATGCTTTATTCATGTAATTGTGTGAAGTGGCGAGTGTAAGCCAACTATGTATCTCTGCCCCTTATGTATTACATGGGTTGTGTGAAGATTACCTCACTTGCGACATTGCTTTCAATGCGGTTATGCCTCTAAGTCGTGCTTCGACACGTGGGAGATATAGCCGCATCGAGGGCGTGACAGCTGACCCTAGGGGTGGGCTATGATGCGGTAGATACACCGTGGCATGGTGTACCAGGTTCCCGTTTGGTGTCTCAGGAACCTTGCACACATCGTTTGGGGATGTGAGCGAAACTCCGGCCGGATCTCCTCGCGGATGGAACCCGAATAGGTGATAAACCTGGACTAGAGACTTGTGTGGTTAGTCAGGTCCTGGCCGACTCCCTCGCCAGGCTCCCGCTTGAAGGTTGCCGAGATACACGACGTGTACATGGTGGTAAGTGGCAAGAGCATGTGTGAAGAAGTACACCCCTGCAGGGTTAACATCATCTATTCGAATAGCCGTGTCTGTGGTAAAGGACTTCTGGGTTTCCTATAACAGTTCATAGACAAGTGAAAGTGGATACTCTAAAATGCGCAAGATAGGCGTGAGTGCAATGGATGGCGTTCTCGTAGGGAGACGGGAGCGGATCCATAGTGGTTTATTGATATGGTGAATATGTGGACTCGTGTGCGCCACCTCAAAAGAGTTGCTTGCAGTCGTAGTTCAGGTTAGCCACTGAGTCAAAGCTGGCTTGCTGCAGTCAAACTCCACCACCCCCCTTTGTTGATACCGATGCATATATAGCTAGTTCTGATGTAAGTCTTGCTGGGTACATTTGTACTCACGTTTGCTTAATTTATGTTTTGCAGAGAGACTTCAGTCTCGCTAGTAGTTCCACCTAGACTTCGACATTTAGCTTGTTACCTCAGCTACGATCTTGTGCCCTTGGCAGGGTCTTGTAGATAGTCAGGCTTCTTAGCCTTCTTCTTTTGTAGTTATTTGTACTCAGACAACTTAAGCTTCCGCATGTGCTTGTTGCTTGTATGCTCTGTATGTTGGGTCATGAGACCATGCTTGTAATACTTGGCTCCTCGGAGCCTAATGAATAAATACTTTGAGTCATAGAGTTATGTTGTGATGCCATGTTGTATTTACACATATCAAGCATATTGTGTGTATGATTGAAATGCTTGATATGTGTGGGATCCGACAACCTAGTTGTTTATCCTTGGTAGCCTCTCTTATGGAGAAATGTAGTCTTGTGCTTCCATGAGCCATAATAGTCCGCTACAGCCCGGTTCACTGGAGTCCTGCTAGCCCAGCACTACTGATCCGGAACACTTGACTGGCCGGCATGTGATTCACTTCGTTCCTGTGTCTGTCCCTTCGAGGAAATGTCATGCGGTGACATCCGGAGTCCTGCCTAGCCTGCTACAGCCCGGTTCACCGGAGTCCTGTTAGCCCAGTGCTACAGCCCGGATTCACATGCTGCTGACCGACATGCTCGATGTTGATTCATGTATGCCTGTCCCGTAAGTTAGTGCCACTTTGGGTTCATGACTAGTCATGTCGGCCCGGGTTCTTTGTCATATGGATGCTAGCGACACAATCATATACGTGAGCCAAAAGGCGCAAACGGCCCCGGGCCAGGTAAGGTGGCACCCGTGGGAATACCGTGCGTGAGGCCGCAAAGTGATATGATGTGTTACATGCTAGATCAGTGTGACTTAGGATTGGGGTCCTGACAGATTTGGTATCAGAGCCTGACTACCTATAGGACTACCAAGCCAAACTGGTCGAAGTTGTGTCTAGAAATGCTTTAGTTATGTAAGGGAATTGATTGGGGAAGGGAACGTAAGGCTCTTTTTACTCCTTATACCTTATGCCCTTCTGATCTTAGTCAACCTCTTCTTTTCTGCGGGGATTAAGAACTAGTCTTCTCGTCTTTCTATCAGGATCACGTGTTACTAATCCGTAGACTCGTAGGATTGATGGATTCAAGCCCGAGTTCGGTTCCTACTACTTCTGTGTGTTGACTGTTCATCTCAGAACCTTGATATTGTGATGCTGAGTGGTCATGCCACTATTTTGCAGGATGTCTCAAATCTTTTTGAGCAATTACAGCCGTTATGCTGTCCGAGTCATCCCAGGTTACTAAATAGTCTGATGCATTTGCAAATCCTTTCTTTCCGTTGTCGATGTCCTTTTGGTCAGAATAAGCACACTAACCGGTGCCTTGAGGTACTCTATTGCCTCGGTATATATGTTGGGGCTATTATTACGACCCTAGGTGTTCTAGGGAGTCACCTAGTAATCTAGGCATGTTTTGTGTTCTCGGTGTGATGATTCTGGCCACCATTCTCGAAAGCATCTCGTGATGCCATTTAGTAGTAGGTATTCTACTCCTGGGTTCTTGACCCAAGATCCACTCTACTTACCTCGTCTTGATAGTGTTGCTCGTACCTTTAGGATATTAGTAATCTTTGTGATAGTCTTCGAGGTCCGTGGTATATCATTATTCCAAATACCATGAACCATCATTGCAGAAGTTCTTTTGAACCAAAAGATCACAACCAGGGTGCTCTTCAGGAGTACTCCATTCATATTGTGAATCTGCCAGTCCCTTTTCTTCTGCATGGGTTATCCGGAACTAATATGTTGAACTTGTTTGACATACTAATCTATGCATCCATAACTCAGAAAATCATATGTTCTTTGAGTTGTCCCTCGTTAGTTGTTTTCTGACCTCCGATTATCAATTTGTAGTCAGGAGTAGTCGTGCATTCGTGTTATCGATGCCTATTGTTCTTGTGGTCTGACAAGCCATTCTATTCCGGAATGACTAGGAGAAACAAACTCCAGCACCTCATCCATTTCTTGGACTGGTCAAAGTAGTTGTATTTCGCAGATCAAAATGCCAATCCAGCTTTTGCTCTGTTCTACCTTGGAGTGTTACCATCTTTATGTCAAGAATGTCATGAGAATTGCACCACCTCTTATGTATTCTTGATGGAGTGATACTTCTCGCCATCATTATTCATTCCTTGGTCCCATGTTGTTTTAACCGGAATGCCGACGAGTGAACTGTGATGTGTGAAATTAATACTACTAGCAACCTCGTTGCTTGGTAGTTAATGGACAATACTCTCACTCTTAGCGTGCTGGTTATTGAATCATCATCCTATGATTGATCATGCTAACTAGTCCTTATTTCTGGTGCACCCTTTGATCAATGAGTTAGGATTGTGTCAATCCCTCACTCTTTTGATCATATCATCTTGCCCTGAAAAGCAAGGTTGTTCATGAGCTTAGTAACATATCGCTGGTTCATGATTTTCCGAATATCTTCTCGGAGGTATTACTAGGTTTCCCCCTGACCGTTATGTTGAGCTCGCGATCAAGTTGGTTTTCTCATAAACCACCCTTCTCCAAGAATCTGTGTTGGATACCTCTGAGCTAGTTGGTTAAGCCAAAAAAAAACAACTTGGAGAGTGGGAAGACAAAAGCTGGTCTGACTTAGTTCATGTTATGGGGTATATTTTGTGTGTGTGTGTTGAAGAAAGATGATATATTCATCGATTGGTCCTCATGATCAGTTGTTGGATCTATTGTCTTGTCAAAACTTTGACTTGAGTATGGGATATCGTCAAGTCAAATTAGAACCAACGATGTTCGTAATGTTGTCTTACTCGTGATTGATCCCTCGAGCATACACCATTACATCTTTTGGTCTGACCAATGCTATTACCGTGTTCACATGATGGCGGAAGTCCAGTGATATGGAAATTCTGATGAGTTGTTGTTGACCCCATCAGCAGCATTTTGTCTCCCCCATGATTCATGTTGAACATCAACCTAGTGTTGAAAACTTTGTAAGCAATGCCTTCGTGTTCCATTCATGAAGCCTATGCTTGGATGAAAGAAGTGACTTTCTCCAAGTTCACGTGCATTAGGTGTAAGTTTCCACCATGAATCTGAGGAAGGTTTGTTTTGTTTCCCTTGGAATCATCCCAAGTAAGTCATGCATACGTGCGAAGTATTCTATGGTTTGGTAGATTAATTACCTCCACTCCATATGTGTTCCTAGCACACCAAGCCACTGATTGATTTGTTCAAGGTGAAGAAGTTCCTTCTTAAGAATCATGACTTATGTTAGGACTTCGCTACCATCGTTAATGGTTCCCCTCCGGAACTCGATAGTGTTTTGTTGTAAGACTACTATGTGGTCATGCTTGTTTGGAACAGCGTGTTCACATGTATGTACCAGAACCAGCTCATGTTTTGGAGCTTGCTATCATAGTTCATTTCCCGAGAATCTCGCAACGTCATCCCGTCGATTTGTGTTGCAAACTTTCTTTTCCAGACATGATGTCTGAAATATCTTGTTACCAACCAGATTTGAATCTCAGGCAGATATGATGGTTGGAACATTCCCAACAATTGCATTCTATTCCCAGCTTGCACCCGCCTTTGTGCCATTTTGCTATGGTCTGCCTTCTCGGTATTTCCAGGATCATCTTCAAAAGTGGACTTACCTGGGCCCTATCCTTCCTCGATGATAAGCAGAAATCATCCATCGTGTTATCTTCAACAAGGTAGTCCACATCATCCATTCTAGCTTGAGTATGTCATTCCTTTGAACTCCGCCAAACGATCGTTTGTGATTGCCTTAGGCTGGTATAAAGAGTTTCAATGATCTAGATTTCAAAAGTAATCCTTTTCTCCATTTAAGGGAATAACTCTACGAGTCACCTCCCCCAAGGTGCCCTATTATGGGATCATGGTAATTGTTTCCTCGCCACTTTGAAACCTATGCCCCATCTTACTCAAGCATGGAATTGTTGTCTACCAAAATTGAACATTTGCCATCTGTTCCTCGCAACCCCTCCCTACGTGTGCTTTGTGTCTCTGCTCGAAATATGTTATCCTGTCTCATCCCATGAGTTGATCGTGAATTGCTTGATCTTCGAGAAGATCGATTCCTGTAGGGTTTCTTTCTGTCGTCATAGTTGGATGTAGATCTCGATGGCAAGGATGTCAAGACCAATATGATGCAATGGATCAACATCTTCAAGAAATGCAGTTGGATCATGAAGATCGTGTTAGTCTGTGTCCCCTCTGTCTTCTTATCTCACGTCTTGAATCTCGGGACGAGATTCTTGTTTAGTGGGGATGAGTTGTCACAGCCCTAGCTTAGACCTTGTCTGTCTTTGCATAAGCATCCATGCATGATGTTTAAATTTTATGAAACCTTGAAATGGGGATCGATTAAACCCTAGCACCAGAAAGAATTCAATAGGATGAAATAAAATCTTTTTCAAGAACCCCAAATGCCCTTTAAAAATGTTCATTATTTTCTTTAAAGGTGAAAACCTCTGCCAAAAATCATGAGCATAATTGTTGGCCATTTAGGGATTTTTGAATTAACCCATATTATATTTGAATTGGGGAATTTGAATTTTATAAACATTTTAAATGCTCCAAATATTCTAAAATCACCTGAGGGCCTCTGGATTAATTCATTTAGTGCCCATATTCATGTTCAGAATTTAATAAAATGATTTAGTTCTAAAACTAAATCAAAACAGAGAGGAAATAAATAGAAAACTAAAACAAAAGAAAAAGGATAGAATACCTACACACACTTACCTAGCGCTCACCTGGAAGCCCATCTGGCTGGCCCAGCCCACCAGGGGCAGGGAGGTCTTCTTCCTCCCGCCAGTCGGACGCACAGCGCGTGCCCGACGCTCGCACGGCCACCGCATGCCACCTCTAGCCTGCCTGCTCTCTCTCTGCATGGTTCTAGATGACGCCACGCACCCCCTGACCTCTCTCTCTCTCTCGCACCGCAGCCTCTCCCCTCCCCTGGCTCCCTCTCTTTCACTGGCCGAGCGGCACCGTCGCTGCCCTTCGTCGCCCTCGTAGCCACCGGCCCTCCCTCGCTTCCCCGACTGGTGCATGAGCTCCGCGACGTCATCCTAGACCCCCTTACCGAGCCATGCCCCGCCGGACGCCCTCAAACGCCGACCACGCTGTCTTCTTCAACCTCGGTCCGCTGAGATCGACCTCGCTGCCCTGCTCAGCTCCGACCTCCCCCGAGCCCCCTTCGACGGACGTCGAAACCGCCGTGAGCTTCTACGCCGCCTCCCCCTCTTCTTTGCTTTGTTTGCGCCCTCTAACCGCCTCCTCCACCGGAGCCGAGACGCTCCGCCGCAAGAGGTCATCGCCGGCGTTGCTCCGGCACACATTTGGTTGCGCCAATGTGCCAAACACGCTCACCGCACCGCGTAGTACCTTGCCCGCGCTTTAGTTCACACATTTGCCCACTACAGTCGCGCCCCCGTGCACAGCCGAGCTCCGGCCGCCGCCCAAGTGCTCGGCGTCGTCGACTCCAGGCTCCCCACGACCTGCTGCTGCCTCCCCTGGATGCGCGGGAGCACAGGCTCCCTGCTGGTGCCCTCAGCGCGCCCAACTGCTGCCCCTAGCGCCACTCCGGCGAGCCACCGCCGCTCTGGTTGGTCGCCGTCGGCTAAATGCCGGCGGGTTGGCCGCTTTGACCGCCGGTGGTTTAGCCCCGGTTGACCAGGGGATTTGACCCCCCTGGGTCTATGACATGCGGTCCCCGCCCGACTAATTAATCTAGTCTAGGTTTAAATTTAATTAGTTTAACCTAGGTTAGTGCTAATTAAACTAGGTTAGTTTAGTTAGACCCTGACACGCGGGAACCACTAGTCAGGTTTGACCTGGACCGTGCCCCGTTGACCTGCTGACGTCATGACGATGTCATGCTGATGCAGTAATCCTTTTCTGGAATTTAAATAAATCTTAAATGATTTATTTATTTCAGAAAATATCAAAAACTTTGAAAAATCACAGAAAATAATCTATAACTCCAATGGAAATAAGTTATATATGAAAAATGATCAGAAAAATATGAAGAATCTGTTTATGCCATGTTAATGCATGTTTGAGCAAGTTAACATCACTGTTTAGGACAAACAATGTAAGTGGCATTTGTTTATTCACATATGAAGTTTGAATTTGAACCTTGGGTTCAAACCAACTTCATCTAATCTGGACTCTAGTTGCATTAGCTCAGACACAAGCATATTGCTATGTCATGATCATGCATCATATTGTTGCATTGCATTGATTGTGTCCTTCTCTGTTTGCCGGTAACCATCCCCTCTCAATAGACGGTGTTTCCGATGACGTGATCGATGACACTGATGAAGAGCTATATTATCTTCAGAAGTGCCAGGCAAGCAAAACCCCCTTGTTCATTTTGATACAATCCCACTCTCTCGCTCCTGGTCTCTTTTACTGCATTAGGACAACAACGATTCAACTGTTACATGCTGCGGTAGTTGGACCCCTTTCCTCTGCATGACCTGTCATTGCCACAGTAAATAGATGAAACCCACTAGCATGAGTAGGAGTTGTTTGAGGCAATGTAGGAGTACATGGTAGGTTGTCTCATTGAAACCATTCTCAGGAACTGAGTTCTGTGTTTGTGATCCATGAACAGCTACTACCACTCATTGGGATCCTTAATTGAGCCTCTCGACTTATTAACTGCCCTAGTCCTCTGTCCAGGAGTTGCAACTAGTTTCTGGTGTTTATAGGATATGTGTTGGCGGCCGTGCGTAGTGCTGACCCTAGGGGTGGGCTTTGATGCGGTAGATACACCATGGCACGGTGTACCGGGCGCCCGTTTGGTGTCTTGGGAACCCTGCAGACATCATTTGGGGCTGTGAGCGAAACTCCGGCCGGATCTCCTCGCGGATGGAACCCGAATAGGCGATAAACCTGGACTAGAGACTTGTGTGGTTAGTCAGGTCATGGCCGACTCCCTCACCAGGCTTCTGCTTGAAGGTTGCCGAGATACACGACGTGTACATGGTGGTAAGTGGCGAGAGCGTGTGTGAAGAAGTACACCCCTGCAGGGTTAACATCATCTATTCGAATAGCCGTGTCCGCGGTAAAGGACTTCTGGGTTTCCTATAATAGTTCATAGACAAGTGAAAGTGGATACTCTAAAATGCGCAAGATAAACGTGAGTGCTATGGATGGCATTCTCATAGGGACATGGGAGCGGATCCATAGTGGTGTGTTGATATGGTGAATATGCGGACTCGTGTGTGCCACCTCAAAAGAGTTGCTTGCAGTCGTAGTTCAGGTTAGCCACTAAGTCAAAGCTGGCTTGCTGTAGTCAAACTCCACCACCCCCCTTTGTTGATACCGATGCATATATAGCTAGTTCTGATGTAAGTCTTGCTGGGTACATTTGTACTCACATTTGCTTAATTTATGTTTTGCAGAGAGACTTCAGTCTCGCTAGTAGTTCCACGTGGACTTTGACGTTTAGCTTGTTACCTCAGCTAGAATCTTGTGCCCTCGGCAGGGTCTTGTACATAGTCAGGCTTCTCAGCCTTATTCTTTTGTAGTTGTCTGTACTCAGACAACTTAAGCTTCCGCATGTGCTTGTTGCTTGTATGCTCTGTATGTTGGGTCATGTGACCATGTTTGTAATACTTGGCTCCTCGGAGCCTAATGAATAAATACTTTGAGTCATAGAGTTATGTTGTGATGCCATGTTGTATTTACACATATCGAGCATATTGTGTGTATGATTGAAATGCTTGATATGTGTGGGATCCGACAACCTAGTTGATTATACTTGGTAGCCTCTCTTATGGAGAAATGTAGTCTTGTGCTTCCATGAGCCATAGTAGTCCGCTACAGCCCGGTTCACCGGAGTCCTGCTAGCCCAGCACTACTGCTCTGGAACACTTGACTGGCCGGCGTGTGATTCACTTCGTTCCTGTGTCTGTCCCTTCGGGGAAATGTCACGTGGTGACATCCGGAGTCCTGCCTAGCCTGCTACAGCCTAGTTCACTGGAGTCCTGTTAGCCCAGTGCTATAGCCCGGATTCGCACGCTACTGACCGACATGCTCGATGTTGATTCATGTATGCCTGTCCCCATAAGTTAGTGCCACTTTGGGTTCACGACTAGTCATGTCGGCCCGGGTTCTTTGTCATATGGATGCTAGCGACACTATCATATACGTGAGCCAAAAGGCGCAAACGGTCCCGGGCCAGGTAAGGTGGCACCCGTGGGAATACCGTGCGTGAGGCCGCAAAGTGATATGATGTGTTTCATGCTAGATCAGTGTGACTTAGGATCGGGGTCCTGACACCAGACCAACCTTACATGACCACGTTCATGAGACCGGTTCCACTGACAGACATGCAACTTGTTTTGCATAAAGGTGGCTGGCGGGTGTCTGTTTCTCCAACTTTAATTGAATCCAATTTGACTACGGTCAGTCTTTGTTGAAGGTTAAAACAACAAACTTGACGAAAAATAGTTGTGGTTTTGATGCGTAGGTAAGAACGGTTCTTACTAGAAGCCTGTAGCAGCCACGTAAAACTTGCAACAACAAAGTAGATGACGTCTAACTTGTTTCTATAGGGCATGTTGTGATGTGATATGGTCAAGACATGATGTGATATATTTTGATGTATGAGATGATCATGTTTTGTAAAAGTTATGGGCAACTGGCAGGAGCCTTATGGTAGTCGCTTTATTGTATGAAATGCAATCACCATGTAATTGCTTTACTTTATCACTATGCGTTAGCGATAGTCGTATAAGCAATACTTGGCGGGACGACAACGACGCTACGATGGAGATCAAGGTGTCAAGCCGGTGATGATGGAGATCATGACGGTGCTTTGGAGATGGAGATCACAGGCACAAGATGATGATGATGGCCATATCATGTCACCTATTTTGATTGCATGTGATGTTTATCTTTTATGCATCCTATTTTGCATAGTACAGCGCTAGCATTATAAGATGATCCCTCACTAAATTTGAAGGTATAAGTGTTCTCCCTGAGTGTGCACCGTTGTGATAGTTCGTTGTGCTGAGACACCACGTGATGATCAGGTGTGATAAGATCTACGTTCACATACAAGGGGTGCAAGACAGTTTTGCACGTGCAGAATACTCGGGCTGAACTTGACGAGACTAGTGTCGGTGTCAAAACTAGCGAATCTCGGGTAGGGGGTCCAGAACTGTGCGTCTAAGGCTGATGGTAACAGGAGGCGGGGGACACAATGTTTACCCAGGTTCGGGCCCTCTCGATGGAGGTAATACCCTACTTCCTGCTTAATTTATCTTGATGATATGAGTATTACAAGAGTTGATCTACCACGAGATCGTAGAGGCTAAACCCTAGAAGCTAGCCTATGATTATGGTTGTTATCCTACGGACTAAACCCTCCGGTTTATATAGACACCGGAGGGGGCTAGGGTTACACAGAGTCGGTTACAAGGGAGGAGATCTACATATCTGAATTTCCAAGCTTGCCTTCCACGCAAAGGAGAGTCCCACCCGGACACGGGACGAATTCTTCAATCTTGTATCCTCATAGTCCAACAGTCCGGCCAAAGTATATAGTCCGGCTGTCCGAGGACCCCCTAATCCAGGACTCCCTCAGTAGCCCCTAAACCAGGCTTCAATGACGATGAGTCCGGCGCGCAGATTGTCTTCGGCATTGCAAGGCGGGTTCCTCCTCCGAATACTCCATAGAAGATTTTGAACACAAGGATCGTGTCCGGCTCTACAAGACAAATTCCACATACCACCGTAGAGAGTATATTATTCCACAAATCTAATCTGCTGACAACTTTTCATAACGTGACGTCTTGCTGTGGCCTGGTCATTACAAACCGTTTTCCCTGCCTGCCACTGCATGTGTTGCGAGGCGGTTTTATTGACACGTCTTTGTCGAACTAGAGATCGTGTTCCCCTTATCATGGGATTCTCATCAATACGGATATGGGTAACCCAACCGCGCCATCAATCGCGACGCTTGGGGAATAAGAGATTTTATGGGGCAAGTAGGGAGGCGCACAGTTTCTACTGCCTTTATAAACGGTCAAGGACTCCTCTTTTTCACCCACGCCTTCTTCTTACCCTGCCCATCCATTCTCGTGCACTCGAGCTCCAGCGCCCAAGTTCTCATTTTCTCCGCAAAGCCATTCCAAACATGTCTGGAGCGGGAGGCAAGTGGATGGTCTCCTCCGTTATGGAGGAGAACATTACAAAGGTCCGGGAAGCCGGATACCTGGCCGCAGACATCGCGCACCGGCTCCCAGACACGGGGCAGATCATCCCTACTCCAGAACCCCATGAGAGGGTTGTATTCCTCACCCACTTCGTCCGCGGGCTGGGATTTACCCTCCACCCATTTGTCCGCGGGCTCATGTTCTATTACGGGCTGGAGTTCCATGATATGGCCCCCAATTTCATCCTCAACATCTCGGCGTTTATCATCGTGTGCGAGGCCTTCCTCCGCATCAAGCCCCACTTCGGCCTGTGGCTCAAGACCTTCAACGTGAAACCGAAGGTGGTGGTCGTCCAGCAAGCGGAGTGCGGAGGCGCCATGGTGGGAAAAATGCCCAACATCACCTGGCTCGAAGGCTCCTATGTGGAGACCGTGAAGGGGTGGCAATCTGGGTGGTTCTACATCACCGAGCCGCGCGATACCAACTGGGTGGCGGCCCCCTGAATTTCAATCCGGCATCCCCATGCGGCTCACCTCCTGGAAAGAGAAGGGTCTATCCTAGGGTTCATCGGTGGAGCTGACCGGACTCCAGAACTATGTTAAAAATATGATAAGCAAGAAAATCAAACTTGTCAACGTGGTCCAGGTCATGGTCTTCCACTGGATCCTTCTGTGTCAAAGACAGGCATTCAATATGTGGGAGTTCGACCCGGCCAAGCACCAGACGCCGTGAGAGCTTTTCGACACGACACACCAAGACGTCTGGAGGGTGCTGTTCAGGGCCGCCGAGGTACCTCCTCCCCTTACCAAGGATCGCGGACTCAGCGCAAAGCGCCCTACCAATCCGGTAAGCTCTTTATATCTCATAAGATGTTCCTTTCCCCAGTATAATCATGTGAGGGATCTGAGCCTCCACGCCATTTTAACAGGACTGGGTAGCGACGGCGGAGCAGATCGATTGTCCGGCCCCACTGCTCGAAGATCTAGCAAGGGCTCTCTTAACGGAGATGCTGGTTCTGGCACCCTATGAGGCGCCGGAGAAGAAGGCCAAGAAGAAGGCCGCGGGGACTAGAAAAGGTCTCCGGCACAAGGTCGTATCGGACTCATCGTCTGAAAACACCGATGCGCACTCCTCCCACGAAAACGAGGAGGATGAAGAGGAAAGTTCTCCCCCCAGCCGGGGAGACAAGAAAAGGAAGGCCGCCCCATCTGGGGAGGCCGAAGTGTCCAAGAAGGGAAGGACCCTCCTTCTGGACTACTCCACAACAGCCGCTTACATCGACGAGGAGTGGTTGCCCAGGGACAAGCCCCTGGCGAAGTCGTAAGTATTCGGATACTATAATAATTCTGGTATATTTTGTTTTATTACTTCTTATCATGTCAAACATGATCATGCAGTCCATCCAAAGCCCATATCGACGTATCCTCTTCGGATGAGTCTTTGGGCTAGTCGGTGATGAACATTGATTCACTCCCGACAGCCACCTCCCCCCGGCCCACAGACGGCATCGGGGTGTTGTCTCAAAGGGCACCGACTGGGCACATGGGGGGCAAGACTCCCGTGGGCTCTATTGACGGGGGCCGCAACAAGTTTGGTCCCCAGCGGGATACTGCGCCAAAACCTCTAGTGGTTCCGTATTTTGTCAGGCGACCCCTTGCGAAGGGGGCGAGCCATCTGTGCCGATGGCCTTTGTCCATCCAGAGGCATCGGACAACTTGCTGGAAGCGCTTCGCGGTGCTTCCATTGACGAAGAGCACCACACTATCATGAGTGCGGTGGTCGAGAAGGTTCGGCCGCCAAAAGCGGACTGATTGAAGCCTGTGCCAACCTCCTAACAGGCTTTGAGGTAAGTAATCAAATTATGAGAAAATATCATAGTATAGACAGTAGCCTGATGCTCTGTTTGGTGTTCGCAAAGAAAGGACGAACAGAGGATCAAATAATAATCACAAGAGTCTAATCAGAATATGTCTATGTGAATAAGCAGGCTTCGCTGCTGGCCGCTGCCGCTCGTACTGCGGAGGTCTTCGGACTGAAGCGGGACCATGAGCGGTCCGAGGAAGAGCTCGGCCTTACCAAGAGGCAGCTCGAAGAGAACAAAGGTAAGTGATACCCCGTCTGTATATTGATAGAGAAAAAAAATAAAGTGGTTACTAGATCATGGGATGATCATGAATTTTGCTAGGGGCCACGACCGAAGTGGCGGCCCTGAAGAAGGCGCTGTCCAAGGCCGAAGACAGAGCGGCCCAGGATCGCATCGAGCGCGAGAAGCAAGAGGCCCGAGTCAGCGAGGTTCAGCAAGAGCTCCAGGATTTCATCAAAAAATACGAGTCCTTGGAGCGTGACTCTAAGAAGCAGGGGTCCGAGCTTGTGAAGGCCCTCGAGAACACACAAAATGCCAAGGCCGAAGCTCAAAAGGCCCTCCAGGAGATTCATGCGGCCAAGAAGATAGCGGCGAGTAAGGCATTCATTATGAAAAGCAAGCATGTGAAGGAAACTTTCCTTTTACTTACCCGAATTCGGAGCTCTCCAGGAGCGTTCGCAGATCTGCCTAGTAGCGTATCGGATGCTGCAGAGTTCTACCGGGCCGAGGAAGGGAGCTCGACGGAAAAGTTTTTCTAGTATCAATATACTGGGACCGAACATCTGATGCCCTTGAGCGACCAGCTGAAGCAACTAGTTGAGCTTCACAAGGCGGCCGAACTGGCCATGAAGGGTCTCATAGCCCGGATGTGGCCTGGCGAGCCCTTGCCTGGCAGCTACTTCGGCCTGGTAAAGCAGCTTGTGAATGCCTGTCCACGGCTTGAAGTCATAAAGCGGTCCGTCTGCATTGAAGGTGCGCAGAGCCTTTGCCCGTGCGAAAGTGCACTGGGCGAAGATGGACGCCGAAAAGCTGGTGAAGGAGGGGCCACCGAAGGGCAAGGAGCATCGCCTCCCCGAAAAGTATTATGACAGTGTCCTGAAGGGTGCCCGCCTTGTGGTGGAGGAATGTACTAAGGATGTAATATTTGAACGAATGTACTCACCTGATCCTGTAATATGAAAACGAGTTCATCTATGCTATATAACGCTTGTCGATTTAAAATATTACCTTATGTTCGGCCGTTTATAAAATCTGAGAGTTGGCCAGTCGCCGGCTTCTACCCCCATGTAACTAGTACTGAGGTGTTCGGGATTAATCTTAAACACTCTTTATCCAAAAAAAATTTGGTCCTTTAAGGAGGTGTTTAGCGCAGCGAACAAGGCAACCGGACTATACAGCTTTATCACTCTCACTTAGCCATAGAAGTCTATAATTTTAAATTTTGGCAAAGCCCCTAGTATTCGGAAGGCCGTACTTGGGGCGCTATATACGCCTAAATCGGACAAGGCCGATTCCTCGCCCGAAGCGGAAAAAATCTTAGGATTTTAGACCTCTCGAACAGCGACCAACTCTCGCCGCATCATGACAGTCAGTTTTCGGCTTTCTCTACTGAGGTGCTCGTCCGGAAGAACCGGGACACAATCACAGTAGTTCTCCCAGTGCTACCTTAGCCGATATAGCGGAACGTAAGGTACCAAAACATGGGAGCCGGGAAAACCCAACTATTGACCCAAGACATGATTCAGAGCTAATGCATATAATGCTGTATGTTCGGGGTGCCGCACTGTCGAAAGTGTTCGGACTTTTCTTGCCGTGTTATGGGGTACACTGAAGCCCCTAGCGCACTGAACGTACCAGAATGTACGGGTGCAATTTGTCATAAATAAGCAGACAGGTAGGACTATTTGACATGTCCTATCCATGGGCAGGCTGCGTGTGGGTATGTAAAACAGGTATAGCGATCGTTATCAGAGACCACCTGGGGATTCCCTTGTACGTCAAAGCTTCTTGCTTCCTTGGTGTTTCCTTCCCGTGATGGGTTCGATAATCAGGGTATCAGAGAGGCCTTCAGAGAATAGGGTCTTGAAAGGAAGAAAATGGTAAAGATATACGGGTCCTGAGGCAGTTGGGCCGCATTGTGGGCCGTGCCATAGCCGTGCCTCCGCCTATGCCCATGGTATCTTGAGTGCATAATTATGGATGCGTGGCGCAAATTTTTCCGCTTGACTGAGACTGGGACGGAGGCCGGATTGCTAGGCGAGCTCATAACGTGCCGGGCGATCCTGTTGCAGGGTACTCCGGACTCGCTTGAAGGTGTCCGGGGGCTTTATCGCTGAATTGGCGGTTTGCCTCAGAAGGCTGCTTTGTACTGCTGCTGCGAGGGCTGCAGTGTGCTCCTCTGTACGGAGCGAGCGTTCTGTGTTTCCATTAACTGTTATAACCCCGCGAGGTCCTGGCATTTTGAGCTTGAGGTATGCATAATGCGGTACCGCATTGAATCTGGCGAATGCGGTTCGTCCGAGAAGTGCGTGATAGCCACTGTGGAAGGGGACGATATCGAAGATCAACTCCTCGCTTCGGAAGTTGTCCGGGGATCCGAAGACCACTTCCAGTGTGATTGAGCCCATGCAGCAGGCCTCTACACCTGGTATGACACCTTTAAAGGTGGTTTTTGTGGGTTTGATCCTCGAGGGGTCGATACCCATTTTGCACATCGTATCCTGATAGAGCAGGTTCAGGCTGCTGCCACCGTCCATAAGGACTCGAGTGAGGTGAAATCCGTCGATGATGGGGTCAAGGGCCAATGCGATAGAACTGCCATGACGGATTCTGGTAGGGTTGTCCCTGCGATCAAAAGTGATCGGACAAGAGGATCATGGGTTGAACTTTGGGGCGACTAGCTCCATCGCATAGACGTCCCTTAGTGCACTCTTCCATTCCCGCTTGGGAATATGGGTTGCGTATATCATGTTCACTTTTTTCACCTGGGGAGGAAATTTCTTCTGTCCTCCTGTGTTCGGCGGTCGGGGCTCCTCCTCGTCATCGCTATGCAGCCCCTTTTCCTTGTTTTTGGCATTCAACTTGCCGGCCTATTTGAACACCCAGCATTCTTTGTTGGTGTGGTTGGCGGGTTTATCGGGGGTGCCGTGAATTTGGCACGAGCGATCGAGTATGCGGTCCAAACTGGACAGGGCCGGATGGCTTCTCTTGAACGTCCTTTTCCGCTGACCAGATTTAGAGCCACTGAATCCGGCATTGACTGCCGTGTCTTCGGTGTTGTCACCGTTGTTGCGGCGTTTATGTCTGTTGCGACGTGGCTTGCCGTTGCTATCTCTGGCATCTGAATTGCGAGGATTTCTTGATGTGTTGTTGCCGCGAGCTAGCCAGCTGTCCTCGCCCACACAAAAGCGGGTCATGAGTGTCGTGAGGGCTGCCATGGACTTCGGCTTCTCTTGGCCAAGGTGTCGGGCGAGCCACTCGTCACGGATGTTATGCTTAAATGCCGCTAAGGCCTCGGCATCAGGACAGTCGACAATTTGGTTCTTTTAGTTAGGAACCGAGTCCAGAATTTCCTGGCTGACTCCCCGGGCTGTTGGGTTATGTGACTCAAGTCATCAGCATCTGGTGGTCACACATAAGTGCCCTGGAAGTTGTCAAGGAATGCGTCTTCCAAGTTCTCCCAACTGCCAATGGAGTTTGCCGGCAGGCTATTCAGCCAATGCCGAGCCGGTCCTTTGAGTTTTAGTGGGAGGTACTTGATGGCATGTAGATCGTCACCGCGGGCCATGTGGATGTGGAGGAGGAAATCTTCAATCCATACCGCGGGGTCTATTGTACCATCATATGATTCAATGTTTACGGGTTTAAACCCTTCTGGGAATTCGTGATCCATTACTTCGTCGGTGAAGCATAGGGGGTGTGCGGCGCCTCTGTGCCGGGCTATATCATGACACAGTTCGTGCGAGTCTTGTCTGCTGTATTCGGCCCGGCAGGATTTGCTTTTAGTATATCCGGCATGACGTTCGTCGTCACGCGTTGGGGCGCGCCCCCGTGATCCGTAGATCGATCTTGTATGTCCTGCTTTGTTTTCCAATATGTCTTGCAGGTCCTGCGTGTAGCCCTGGGCCTTGCTGTTTTTGTTTGACTGGCGATGGGGTGCGGGCTGGACTTCAGGCTGATATGCCGCTTTGTCTCGGCCACGAGGTGGCCGGTCAGCCGCATCATGCGCTGGTAGTGTAGGTTTTAATGCTTCCTCCTCGAGTTGGGGTAGCAACCTGCGCTTTGGGTAACTTTTGGTTGGGCGCTCGGTTTCGTATTCCTCGGCTGCCAGGACCTCGGTCCATCTATCTGCTAGCAGATCTTGATCAGCTTGAAGCTGCTGCTGCTTTTTCTTCAGGATTTTTGCTGTGGCTATAAGCCGGTGCTTGGAGCGCTCCTGCTCGACGGGATCCTCAGACACGATGAATTCTTCGTCGCTGAGGCTCACCTCGTCTTCGGAGAGGGGCATGTAATTGTCATCCCCTAATTCTCCGTCTGTCGCCTGTTCCTTAGGGCTCGCTTGCCCATCCTCCCGCTCGAAGCCTGGCTGGAGGGGATTGTCTTTGTCTTCGGCACTGTCCGTAGCGTTTTTGTCTCTTGTGCCGGTATCGCTGCTTTTGCTATGGCGGGGCTTAGAGCGGCGTCGATGACGCTGGTGCTTAGATTGCTTCTCGAGGGGGTTATCCTCCGTTGCCTTATTGCCATTTCTTTCTTTGGGGGTGTCCACCATGTATATATCATATGATGAGGTGGCTGTCCAGTGCCCTGTGGGCGGTGGTTCCTGTTCTTCTCCTGCATCGTCGTCCATACCGTCGATGTCTTCGGAGCCGAAAGCAAGCATGTTGGTTAAGTCGTCGACAGTGCCTATTAAGTGGGTGGTGGGTGGGGAATGAATTTCGTCGTCCTCTTCCCACACTAGCCAGACATAGTTCGGCCAAGGGTCTCCTGACAAGGAGAGAGACCTCAATGAATTTAGCACGTCGCCCAAGGGTGAGTGCTGAAAGATATCCGCGGAGGTAAACTCCATGATCAGTGCCCAGTCAGATTCGATAGGCACGGACGCAAGCGGTTCGGAGCCTGTGGACAAGGACGAATCCAAGGGCCCGGTAACACAGGTCTCATAGGAGGTGAAGTCAGTATTCGGCTCTATCGCCGCTGAGTGTGCGACCTTCATGGCGGGGTCCATCCACCCGTCCTCGGACGGCACGATCTACTCTGGATTGGGGGCCGGAGTAGCAACAGGTGTGATCTCACGAACACCATCCGACGGCAGAGCTAAGACATTCTCGTCGTGACTGTGCGGCGCACCTGACATGGGATCGAATCCGTCGAAGATCAAGTCTCCGCGGATGTCGGCAGTATAGTTCAATCTTCCAAACCTGACCTGATGGACAGGGGCGTAGCTCTCGATCTGGTCTAGATGGCCAAGCGAGTTGGCCCGTAGTACGAAGCCACTGAATACGAAGACCTGTCCGGGGAGAAAAACCTCACCCCGGATCACAGTGTTGCAGATGATCGAAGGAGCCATCAAGCCTTTATCGTGACGGCACAGTGGAACTCTCAATGAAAGCACCAATGTCGGTGTGAAAACCGGCGGATCTCGGGTAGAGGGTCCCGAACTGTGCGTCTAAGGCTGATGGTAACACGAGGCAGGGGACACAATGTTTACCCAGGTTTGGGCCCTCTCGATGGAGGTAATACCCTACTTCTTGCTTGATTGATCTTGATGATATGAGTATTACAAGAGTTGATCTACCACGAGATTATAGAGGCTAAACCCTAGAAGCTAGCCTATGATTATGATTGTTGTTGTCCTACGGACTAAACCCTCCGGTTTATATAGACACCGGAGGGGGCTAGGGTTACACAGAGTCGGTTACAAGGGAAGAGATCTACATATCCAAATCGCCAAGCTTGCCTTCCACGCAAAGGAGAGTCCCACCCGGACACGGGACGACGTCTTCAATCTTGTATCCTCATAGTCCAACAGTCCGGCCAAAGTATATAGTCCGGCTGTCTGAGGACCCCCTAATCCAGGACTCCCTCACCTAGCATGTGCATACATGGCCTCGGAACACTGAGACCGAAAGGTCGAACGTGAATCATATAGTAGATATGATCAACATAGGGATGTTCACCATTGAAAACTACTCCATCTCACGTGATGATTGGACATGGTTTAGTTGATATGGATCACGTGATCATTTATATGACTCGAGGGATGTCTATCTAAGTGGGATTTATTAAGTAATATGATTAATTGAACTTGAATTTATCATGAACTTAGTCCTGATAGTTTTTGCATATCTATGTTGTAGATCAATGGCCCGTGCTACCATTCCCTTGAATTTTAATGCATTCCCAGAGAAAGCTAAGTTGAGAGATGATGGTAGCAACTACACGGACTGGGTCCGTAACTTGAGGATTATCCTGATTGCTGCACAGAAGAATTATGTCCTTGATGCACTGCTAGGTGCGATGCCTGCTGCAGGATCAACTCCGGAATGTTATGAATGTCTGGCAAGCTAAAACTGATGACTACTCGATAGTTCAGTGTTCCATGCTTTATGGCTTAGAATCGTGACTTCAAAGATGCTTTGAATGTCATGGAGGATATGAGATGTTTTAGGAGTGGAAGTTAATATTTCAAGTAAATGCCCGAGTTGAGAGATATGAAGTCCCCAACAAGTTCTATAGCTGCAAGATGGAGGAGAATAGTTCTGTCAATGAACACATACTCAGAATGTCCGGGGAGCATAACCACTTGACTCAGCTGGGAGTTAATCTTCCTGATGATAGTGTCATTGACAGAGTTCTTCAGTCACTGCCACCAAGCTATAAAGGCTTCGTGATGAACTATAATATGCAAGGGATGAACAAAACGATTCCCGAGCTCTTTGCACTACTCAAGGCTGCGCAGGTAGAAATCAAGAAGGAGCATCAAGTGTTGATGGTTAACAAGACCACTAGTTTCAAGAAAAAGGGCAGAGGGAAGAAGGGTAACTTCAAGAAGAATAGCAAGCAAGTTGCTGCTCCCGGGAAGAAGCCCAAGTCTAGACCTAAACCTGAAACTGAGTGCTTCTAATGCAAATGGATTGGTCACTTGAAGCGGAACTGCCCCAAGTATTTGGTGGATAAGAAAGATGGCAAAGTGAAAGGTATATTTGATATACATGTTATTGATGTGCACCTTACTAATGCTCGTAGTAGCGCCTGAGTATTTGATACTGGTTTTGTTGCTCATATTTGCAACTCGAAACAGGGGCTACAGGTTAAACGAAGATTGTCTAAGGACGAGGTGACGATGCACGTCGGAAATGGTTCCAAGGTCGATGTGATCACCGTCGGCACACTACCTCTACATCTACCTTCGGGATTAGTTTTAGACCTAAATAATTGTTATTTGGTGCCAACATTGAGCATGAACATTATATCTGGATCTTGTTTGATGCGATAAGAGAAAAATGTTTGTTCTATTTATATGAGTAATATGTTTTATGGTCATGCACCCTTGATGAGTGGTCTATTTTTGTTGAATCTCGATCGTAGTGATACACATATTCATAGTATTGATGTGATAGTGCAACTTATTTGTGGCACTGCTGTTTAGGTCATATTAGTGTAAAGCGCATCAAGAAACTCCATGCAGATGGGCTTTTGGAATTACTTGATTATGAATCACTTGATGCTTGCGAACCATGCCTCATGGGCAAGATGACTAAGACTCCGTTCTCCGGAACAATGGAGCAAGCCACTGACTTATTGGAAATAATACATACCGATGTATGCGGTCCAATGAGGGTTGAGGCTCGTGGCGGGTATCATTATTTTCTGACCTTCACAGATGATTTGAGCAGATATGGGTATATCTACTTAATGAAACACTAACATTTGAAAAGTTCAAAGAATTTCAAAGTGAAGTGGAAAATCATCGTAACAAGAAAACAAAGTTTCTATGATCTGATCGCGTAGGCGAATATTTGAGTTACGAGTTTGGTCTTCATTTGAAACAATGTGGAATAGTTTCGCAACTCATGCCACCTGGAACACCATAGCGTAATGGTGTGTCTGAACGTCATAACTGTACTTTATTAGATATGGTGCGATCTATGATGTCTCTTACCGATTTACCACTATCGTTTTGGGGTTATGCATTATAGACAACTCCATTCACCTTAAAAAGGGCAACATATAAATCTGTTAAGACGACACCGTATGAACTGTGGTTTGGCAAGAAACCCGAGCTGCCATTTCTCAAAGTTTGGGGTTGCGATGCTTATGTGAAAAATCTTTAGCCTAATAAGCTCGAACCCAAATCGGAGAAGTGCATGTTCATAGGATACCTAGAAGAAACTATTGGGTACACCTTCTATCATAGATCCGAAGGCAAGATATTTGTTGCTAAGAATGGATCCTTTCTAGAGAAGGAGTTTCTCTTGAAATAAGTGAGTGGGAGTAAAGTAGAACTTGATGAGGTAATTGTACCTTATCTGGAATTGGAAAGTAGTTCATCACAGAAATTAGTTCCAGTGATGCCTACACCAATTAATGAAGAAGTTAATGATGATGATCATGAAACTTCAGATCAAGTTACTACCGAACCTCTTAGGTCAACCAGAGTATGTTCTGCACCAGAGTGGTAGGGTAATCCTTCTCTGGAAGTCACGTTACTAGACCATGACGAACCTACGAACTATGAGGAAGTGATGATGAGCCCAGATTCCACGAAATGGCTTGAGGCCATGAAATCTGAGATGGGATCCATGTATGAGAACAAATTATGGACTTTGGTTGACTTGCTCGATGACCGGCAAGCCATAGAAAATAAATGTATCTTCAAGAATAAGACTGACGCTGATGGTAATGTTACTGTCTACAAAGCTTGACTTGTTGCAAAAGGTTTTTGACAAGTTCAAGGAGTTGACTACGATGAGACCTTCTCACCCGTAGCGATACTTAAGTCTGTCCGAATCATGTTAGCAATTGCCGCATTTTATGATTATGAAATTTGGCAAATGGATGTCAAAACTGCATTCCTTAATGGATTTCTTAAAGAAGAGTTGTATATGATGCAACCAGAAGGTTTTGTGGATCCTAAAGGTGCTAACAAAGTGTGCAAGCTCCAGCGATCCATTTATGGACTGGTGCAAGCCTCTCGGAGTTGGAATATACGCTTTGATAGTGTGATCAAAGAATATGGTTTTATACATACTTTTGGAGAAGCCTGTATTTACAAGTAAGTGAGTTGGAGCTCTATAGCATTTCTAATATTATATGTGGATGACATATTGGTAATTGTAAATGATATAGAATTTCTGGAAAGCATAAAAGGATACTTGAATAAGAATTTTTCAATGAAAGACCTCGGTGAAGCTTCTTATATATTGGGCATCAAGATCTATAGAGATAGATCAAGACGCTTAATTGGACTTACACAAAGCACATACCTTGATAAAGTTTTGAAGAAGTTCAAAATGGATCAGTCAAAGAAAGGGTTCTTGCCTGTGTTACAAGGTGCGAAGTTGAGTCAGACTCAATGCCCGACCATTGTAGAAGATAAAGAGAAAATGAGAGTCATTCCCTATGCCTCAACCATAGGTTCTATCATGTATGCAATGCTGTGTACCAGACCTGATGTGTGCCTTGCTGTAAGTTTAGTAGGGAGGTACCAAAGTAATCCAGGAGTGGATCACTGGACAGCGGTCAAGAACATCCTGAAATACCTGAAAAGGACTAAGGATATGTTTCTCGTTTATGGAGGTGACAAAGAGCTTGTCGTAAATGGTTACGTCGATGCTAGTTTTGACACTGATCGGGATGACTCTAAGTCACAAACCGGATACATATGAATGGTGTAGCTGTCACTTGGTGCAGTTCCAAGCAGAGCGTCGTGACGGGATCTACATGTGAATAGGAGTACATAGCTACTTCGGAAGCAGCAAATGAAGGAGTCTGGATGAAGGAGTTCATATCCGATTTAGGTGTAATACCTAGTGCATAGAGTCCAATGGAAATATTTTGTGACAATACCAGAGTAATGTCCTTAGCGAAGGAATCCAGATTTCACAAGACAACCAAACACATCAAGAGACGCTTCAACTCCATCCGTGAGCAAGTTCAGGAGGGAGACATAGAGATTTGTAAAATACACACGGATTTGAATGTTTCAGACCAGTTGACTAAGCCTCTTCCACGAGCAAAACATGATCAACACCAAGACTCCATGGGTTTTAGAATCATTACAATGTAATCTAGATTATTGACTCTAGTGCAAGTGGGAGACTGAAGGAAATATACCCTAGACGCAATAATAAAGTTGTTGTTTACATTTCCTTATATCATGATAAATGTTTATTATTCATGCTAGAATTGTATTAACTGAAAACTTGATACATGTGTGAATACATAGACAAAACAAAGTGTCCATAGTATGCCTCTACTTGACTAGCTCGTTAATCAAAGATGGTTAAGTTTACTGACCATAGACATGTTTTGTCATTTGATGAACGAGATCACATCATTAGGAGAATGATGTGATGGATAATACCCATCCGTTAGCTTAGCATAATGATTGTTAAGTTTTATTGATATTGCTTTCTTCATGACTTATACATATTCCTTTGACTATGAGATTATGCAACTCCCAAATACCGGAGGAACACCTTGTGTGCTATCAAATGTCACAACGTAACTGGGTGATTATGAAGATGCTCTACAAGTGTCTCCAAAGGTGATTATTGGGTTGGCATAGATCGAGATTAGGATTTGTCACTCTAAGTATCGAAGAGGTATCTCTGGGCCCTCTCAGTAATGCACATCAAGATAAAGCCTTGCAAGCAATGTGACTAATGAGTTAGTTGCAGGATGATGCATTACGGAACGAGTAAAGAGGATCACCGGTAACGAGATTGAACTAGGTATGAGGATACCGACGATCAAATCTCGGACAAGTAACATACCGATGATAAAAGGAATGACATATATTGTCATTACAATTTGAGCAATAATGATCTTCGTAGAATATGTAGGAAGCAATATGAGCATCCAGGTTCCACTGTTGGTTATTGATCGGAGATGTGTCTCGGTCATGTCTACATAGTCATCGATCCCGTAGGGTCCACACGCTTAACGTTCGATGATGATTTGTATTATGAGTCATGTGTTTTGGTGACCGATGTTTGTTCTTAGTCTCGGATGAGATCAAGGACATGACGAGGAGTCTCGAAATGGTCGAGAGGTAAATATTGATATATTTGACGAAGGTATTCGGACACCGGAATGGTTTCAGGACGTTTCGGATATTTATCAGAGTATCAAGGGGTTACCGGAACCCCCTGGGGATATATTGGGCCTACATGGGCCATAGGGCAGAGGGGAGGCAGCCCACTAGGGGTGGCCGCGCCCCCTCGCATGGGAAGTTCGAATTGGACTAAGGGGAGGGGGCGCGCCCCATTTCCTTCTCCTCTTCCCTCTCCTCTTCCCCCTTTCCCCCTCCATGAGAAGGAAAAGAGGGGGGCCGAATCCTACTAGGACTTGGAGTCCTAGTAGGACTCCCCTCTCCTTGGCATGCCCCTGGTGGCCGGCCTCCTCCCCTCCTCCTTTATATACGTGGGCAGGGCACCCCTTGGAGACACACCCATTGTTCCAAGCCTTGTGTGGTGTCTCCCTCCATGGTTTACTCCTCCGGTCATATTCATGTAGTTCTTAGGAGAAGCCCTGCGTGGATCACATCACCACGCCGTCGTGCTGACGAAACTATCCGACGACCCTCTGCTGGATCAAGAGTTCGAGGTACGTCATCAAGCCGAACGTGTGCTGAACTTGGAGGTGCCGTTCATTCGGTACTAGATCGGTTGGATCGTGAAGACGTTCGACTACATCAACCGCGTTAACCTAACACTTCTGCTTTTGGTCTGCGGGGGTATTTGGACACACTCTCCCCCTCTCATTGCTATGCATCTCCTAGATAGATCTTGCATGATCGTAGGAAATTTTTGAAATTGCATGCTACGTTCCCCAACATCACAGTGGCAAAACGCTCAAACCAAGCATCGGGGGATTGCTTAAGGCCATAGAAAGGGCGACAAAGATGGCAAACCATGTCATCAGGAACTGAATACCCAAGTGGTGGCTACATATAAACCTCCTCATGCAACTCACCATTAATAAAGTCATTCTTAACATCAAGCTAAGATACACATGAGTGGAGAACAGAGGTCACGACGAGAAGTGTGCGGACAATGGTCATATGGGCCACAGGAGCAAATGTCTCATCATAATCACGACCATGCTCCTGCTGAAAGCCATGAGCCACAAGACGAGCTTTATAACTCTCAAGAGAACCATCAGAGCGAGTATTAATCTTATACACACACTTGCAAGTTATGGGACGCATGTGGGGAGGAAGAGAAACTAGATCCAACGTGCCGGTGCGCTCAAGTGCGGCAATCTCCTATGCCATCACAAACTGCCATTCAGGATGAACAACAATATCACCATAAAAGGTAGGCTCAAGTACAACCGAAAGACCATATCAACTTTGAGAATAGCGGTCATGAGGAGGGCAAGCCTGAGCCCAAAGACAATAAGTCGGTTGCGACAAGGAGGACATCACACCTGAAGTAGATGGCACATCAGTAGAATCATCCAGAACACATGGATGACATGTATGATGAAAACAAAAAGTGGGACGAGAAGGAACAACTGGAGGTGATGGAGATGGGGAAGACATCGGTGATGAAGGTGGAGAGTCATGCGACAAGGGAGGAGAAGAAACCATAGGAGAAGGTGGTGGTGGATCTGCAATAGTGGGATGATAAGGAGTAGGAATACGACGCACAAAGGGGAGGTGTTTAGACCTAAGAGCACTCTTTGGTCATATGTCAGTCGAAGAGTGGTCTGGGACCCACCTCTTCGCGTGAATGGCAGGCCGAAGATGCATGGGAGCTCTCTTTGGATTATGTTAGGCCGAAGTTTTTTTTTTGGAATTTAACTTATGAAGCCAACTGAATCCTGCCAACTGAATCCCACAAATCCTTTTTCGCCGTTGTTTCCCGCCAACATTTTCCCGCAACCTTTTCCCGCCATTCTGTCCTACCATCTTCTCTTGTCTACCTATAAAACCCCCATCCACACTAAGGTGGGTAACTAGTCCAGTGTAGTATCGTCAAGATGTCCGGTTATCCTTTTGATCGTAGTTTTCATCCTAGTATGAGCCAATGTCTTCTAAGGTTAGCCAACGATTTCAAGATAGGCAATAGGGTAGTTCCATGGGACGAACTCCTTAGTAGTGACACCACACTGAACGAGTTGGATCATGCATTAAGTAGTAGATGTGGGTGGCCTGCAAGGACCTATGAGGAGATACAAAAAGAACTTCTCAGGTTGCATGGAAGGTGGAAGAAGCAACAACATAAAAGTGCAACTTACCTAAAGATTGCAGCAGAGCATACTTATTTATGGACTGCCGATAGCGAAGACGATATCTTCATGCCCAGCACCAAGACCAAGAGTATCGCATCATTGAAGGGTAAGAGTACCGCATCGTCGAAGGACAAGAGTATCACATCGTCAAAGGGCAAGAGTGCTGCATCGACGGAGGATGACGATGATGCCCTCATGTAGTATGTAACCTGTATTTTTTAAGTTCAGCCCTACTATATAATTCAGATGTACTTGTATCTTAATTATCGGTTGCAGTGTCTTTGGAAATGTAACTGGATTAACAATGCGAATTAATACTAATATATCTATCGCATGCATAAAATGATATATGTCTCCAGACCAGATAGAAAAAAGTGCGATAGTAACACATACATGAAGCATGTCTCATACATAGATAATGACTCACACATGAGGATAGTCTGAAACTAACATAGACAATGAATAAAACATAGATCACCATATCACTATTGGGGACGATGACGAATATGGGTCTTCATCGGACGAGGATCGGAAGGTGATAAGCGCTTAGGCGGTGGACGAGGCTTACGACAACGACGACCATAGATAAACTCGTCTGTCACTGCCTGTGTCTCCTACATCGGTGGTGGTGGTGGAGTGTGAAAAACTTTCTGTGAGAAGTCATAAGTGTTTACAGCTTGGTCATCATCGTCGCTGTCGCCCTCTAAGAACAAACCAACACCACTAAGCATCGGTGACTGGACTGAATGCATGAACGGTTGCAACTGGCTGCCGAGCTGTAAAGTAAAACATGTGAAATGATTCGTGAACGTACAATGTTTAAAAGAATGTACAAACTTGTGTCACCTAGTTCCATTTGATGCTGCTAGTAAGAGCTCCTTGGCTGTGAAGGAGGTGGCTGCTGCCAGTAATAGCTCCCTGGTTGTGAAGGAGGTTGCTGCTGCCAGGAAGAGCTCCCTAGTTGTGAAGGTCGTGATTCTGAACAGTGCACAGAGGGTCGTGGTTCTGAATGATGCAAAGAGGGACGTGGCGAACGATGTGCTGGACGAGGAACTACAACATCCGAAGATCGCTACATGTAACAGCTGCGTAAATCCTGCGTAGCTTCTCATAAAACATAGTACATACATATTACAAAGTAAAACATAGTCCAGAGGCATTAAAAATTAAAACATAGTCCAGACATATTACAAATAAAAACATAGTCCTGCCATATTACAAACTAAAACATAGTCGAGACATATTACAAATTAAAACATAGTCCAGACTAGTCTGATACATTATATAACTTGTGACTTATTTCTTCCTCGTCCTCCCCTTCAGCCTTGAATGCCACGACCACGTCCTCCTCTTGCTCTTGTTGTTGCAGTCATCAATGTGGAAGCACCGTCTTTGTCCAGGCTGGGACAATATTTCATCCTATGCCCATAGGCCGCGCACAGCAGACATTGTCTAGTTTGTCCACTAGCTTCAGATTGCTCCATATCATTTCAGATGCGACAGGTCTTACCTCTACCTGCTACTTCTTGAGCTTGCGTTGGTTTTCCCTTCAAGAGGAAAGGGTGATGCAGCAAAGTAGAGATAAGTATTTACCTTAGTTAAGAACTAATGTATCAATCGAGTAGGAGAAGAACACAAAAATCACCAATACCTGCACAAGCAATCAGACACTTGCACCCAACGCGATAAAGGGGTTGTCAATCCCTTCATGGTCACTTGCAAAGGTGAGATCTGATGGAGATTGATACATAAAATTAAACAAAAGATAAAATATTTTTTGGTTTTTTGGTTTATAGATCTGAAAGTAAAAGATTGCAAAATAGTAGATTGGAAACTAATATGATGGAAAATAGACCCGAGGGCCATATGTTTCACTAGATACTTCTCTTATGAAGGCAAATAATACAGTGGGTGAACAAATGTAACATCTCAATTTTCAATTTGGATGTTAATCATTGGGTCATCATATGCATCCATGATTTGTGCATTTTGAATTTATTTTATTTGGAAGTTTTGATCCTAGAAACCTTAAGCAACTCAAGGACCAATCAAGAGAGCTGGAGGTTTTCACAAAAATCCATTTTGAATTTTTCAAATTTGGTAATTGATCAAAGTGGTTTTATTCAAATTATTTTTTCCAATGATTTCAATTTAAATAAATGAGAGAATATAATATGACTTCTTCAAAAACAGCTGAGAAATAATGGAAATTTAATTTTGAAAAATTAGGTTAAATTAGGGAAAAATATGCATTTTTAAAAACTAGGGAAAAATATGCATTTAGCCCAGAAAAATGTTCACTTTGTCCTAAATACTAGGAGAGGATGGTGAAAATTATTTCTGCAATTTTAGGATTTTTATGTTTCTTCACGGTGAAATAAAAAAAACGTTTTCCGACAGAGCTGGGCCGAAGGCCCAGTCGGCCCGTCATGCCGTCGCGTTCCCCGACCGTGCGGGAGCCGGACTCGCCGGAGTCCAGGACCGAGCCGCCGCCGCGCGCCCCGACCCCCTCCCCAAGTCGGACACCGCGCCCCTCCTTATAAGCCGTCGCACCACCACCCCGTCCCCCTCATCAGCCCCTGCCGCCGCCCACGCAGCAGCAAGAGCAGCCCGATGCCGTGCCCCAAGCCGTGCCGCCGCCGCTCGCGCCGCCTCCCGCCGCCGCCGCTCGTGCCGCCGCCTTGCCTCACTGCCCGTGACGCCACCCCGCGTCGCACCGCCGCGTCGCTGCCCGCGCCGCCCTGGAGTCCCGCCAGCGCCGCCTGATCCACACCGGAGCTGGTTTTTCTTCGTGAGCCGGTATAACCGCCGACAAAACCGCCCCATTTTTTAGTTTTCGGTTTTTCTTTTAGATCGGTTTATTTTTGTTGGGTAACGTAGTAATTTCAAAATTTTCCTACGCACACGCAAGATCATGGTGATGCACAGCAACGAGAGGGGAGAGTGTTGTCTACGTACCCACGCAGACCGACTGCGGAAGCGATCACACAACGTAGAGGAAGTAGTCGTACGTCTTCCCGATCCGACCGATCCAAGCACCGTTACTCCGGCACCTCCGAGTTCTTAGCACACGTTCAGCTCGATGACGATCCCCGGGCTCCGATCCAGCAAAGCGTCGGGGAAGAGTTCCGTCAGCACGACGGCGTGGTGACGATCTTGATGTTCTACCGACGCAGGGCTTCGCCTAAGCACTACAACGATATGATCGAGGTGGAATATGGTGGCAGGGGGCACCGCACACGGCTAAGGAACGATCTCAAGGATCAACTTGTGTGTCTAGAGGTGCCCCCTGCCTCCGTTTATAAAGGAGCCAAGGGGGAGGGCTGGCCAGCCAAGGAGGAGGGCGCAGGAGGAGTCCTACTCCTACCGGGAGTAGGACTCCCCCCCAATCCTAGTGCTAATAGGATTCCCCGAGGGGGAGAGAGAGAGGGGGGCCGGCCACCTCTCCTAGTCCTAATAGGACTAGGGGAGGGGGGAGGCGCGCAACCCACCTTGGGCTGCCCCTTTCACCTTTCCACTAAAGCCCATGAAGGCCCATATGGCTCCCGGGGGTTTCCGGTAACCTCCCGGTACTCCGGTAAAATCCCGATTTCACCCGGAACACTTCCGATATCCAAACATAGGCTTTCAATATATCAATCTTTATGTCTCGATCATTTTGAGACTCCTCGTCATGTCCGTGATCATATCCGGGACTCCGAACTACCTTCGGTACAACAAAATGCATAAACTCATAACAACTATCATCGTAACGTTAAGCGTGCGGACCCTACGGTTCGAGAACAATGTAGACATGACCGAGACACATCTCCGGTCAATAACCAATAGTGGGACCTGGATGCCCATATTGGCTCCTACATATTCTATGAAGATCTTTATCGGTCAGACCGCATAACAACATACGTTGTTCCCTTTGTCATCGGTATGTTACTTGCCCGAGATTCGATCGTCGGTATCCAATACCTAGTTCAATCTCGTTAACGGCAAGTCTCTTTACTCGTTCCGTAATACATCATCTCACAACTAACATATTAGTTGCAGTGCTTGCAAGGCTTATGTGATGTGCATTACCGAGAGGGCCCAGAGATACCTCTCCGACAATCGGAGTGACAAATCCTAATCTCGAAATACGCCAACCCAACATCTACCTTTGGAGACACCTGTAGTACTCCTTTATAATCACCAAGTTACGTTGTGACGTTTGGTAGTACCCAAAGTGTTCCTCCGGCAAACGGGAGTTGCATAATCTCATAGTCATAGGAACATGTATAAGTTATGAAGAAAGCAATAGCAACATACTAAACGATCGGGTACTAAGCTAATGGAATGGGTCATGTCAATCAGATCATTCAACTAATGATGTGACCTTGTTAATCAAATAACAACACCTTGTTCATGGTTAGGAAGCATAACCATCTTTGATTAACGAGCTAGTCAAGTAGAGGCATACTAGTGACACTCTGTTTGTCTATGTATTCACACATGTATTATGTTTCCGGTTAATACAATTCTAGCATGAATAATAAACATTTATCATGATATAAGGAAATAAATAATAACTTTATTATTGCCTCTAGGGCATATTTCCTTCAGTCTCCCACTTGCACTAGAGTCAATAATCTAGATTACACAGTAATGATTCTTACACCCATGGAGTCTTGGTGCTGATCATGTTTTGCTCGTGGAAGAGGCTTAGTCAACGGGTCTGCAACATTCAGATCCGTATGTATCTTGCAAATCTCTATGTCTCCCACCTGGACTAGATCCCGGATGGAATTGAAGCGTCTCTTGATGTGCTTGGTCCTTTTGTGAAATCTGGATTCCTTTGCCAAGGCAATTGCACCAGTATTGTCACAAAAGATTTTCATTGGACCCGATGCACTAGGTATGACACCTAGATCGGATATGAACTCCTTCATCTAGACTCCTTCATTTGCTGCTTCCGAAGCAGCTATGTACTCCGCTTCACATGTAGATCCCGCTACGACGCTTTGTTTCGAACTGCACCAACTGACAGCTCCACCGTTTAATGTAAACACGTATCCGGTTTGCGATTTAGAATCGTCCGGATCAGTGTCAAAGCTTGCATCAACGTAACCTTTTACGATGAGCTCTTTGTCACCTCCATATATGAGAAACATATCCTTGGTCCTTTTCAGGTATTTCAGGATGTTCTTGACCGCTGTCCAGTGATCCACTCCTGGATTACTTTGGTACCTCCCTGCCAGACTTATAGCAAGGCACACATCTGGTCTGGTACACAACATTGCATACATGATAGAGCCTATGGCTGAAGCATAGGGAACATCTTTCATTTTCTCTCTATCTTCTGCAGTAGTCGGGCTTTGAGTCTTACTCAATCTCACACCTTGTAACACAGGCAAGAACCCTTTCTTTGCTTGATTCATTTTGAACCTTTTCAAAACTTTGTCAAGGTATGTGCTTTGTGAAAGTCCAATTAAGCGTCTCGATTTATCTCTATAGATCTTAATGCCCAATATGTAAGCAGCTTCACCGAGGTCTTTCATTGAAAAACTCTTATTCAAGTATCCCTTTATGCTATCCAGAAATTCTATATTATTTCCAATCAATAATATGTCATCCACATATAATATCAGAAATGCTACAGAGCTCCCACTCACTTTCTTGTAAATACAGGCTTCTCCAAAAGTCTGTATAAAACCAAATGCTTTGATCACACTATCAAAGCGTTTATTCCAACTCCGAGAGGCTTGCACCAGTCCATAAATGGATCGCTGGAGCTTGCACACTTTGTTAGTTCCCTTTGGATCAACAAAACCTTCTGGTTGCATCATATACAACTCTTCTTCCAGAAATCCATTCAGGAATGCAGTTTTGACATCCATCTGCCAAATTTCATAATCATAAAATGCGGCAATTGCTAACATGATTCTGACAGACTTAAGCATCGCTACGGGTGAGAAGGTCTCATCGTAGTCAACCCCTTGAACTTGTCGAAAACCTTTTGCGACAAGTCGAGCTTTGTAGACAGTAATATTACCATCAGCGTCAGTCTTCTTCTTGAAGATCCATTTATTCTCAATTGCTTGTCGATCATTGGGCAAGTCAACCAAAGTCCATACTTTGTTCTCATACATGGATCCCATCTCAGATTTCATGGCTTCAAGCCATTTTGCGGAATCTGGGCTCACCATCGCTTCTTCATAGTTCGTAGGTTCATCATGATCTAGTAGCATGACCTCCAGAACAGGATTACCGTACCACTCTGGTGCGGATCTCACTCTGGTTGATCTACGAGGTTCACTAGTATCTTGATCTAAAGTTTCATGATCATCATCATTAGCTTCCTCACTTATTGGTGTAGGTGTCGCAGAAACAGTTTTCTGTGATGTACTACTTTCCAATAAAGGAGTAGGTACAGTTACCTCGTCAAGTTCTACTTTCCTCCCACTCACTTCTTTCGAGAGAAACTCCTTCTCCAGAAAGTTTCCGAACTTAGCAACAAAAGTCTTGCCTTCGGATCTGTGATAGAAGGTGTATCCAATAGTTTCCTTTGGATATCCTATGAAGATACATTTCTCCGATTTGGGTTCGAGCTTATCAGGTTGAAGCTTTTTCACATAAGCATCGCAGCCCCAAACTTTCAAAAATGACAACTTTGGTTTCTTGCCAAACCACAGTTCATAAGGCGTCGTGTCAACGGATTTTGATGGTGCCCTATTTAACGTGAATGCGGCCGTCTCTAGAGCGTATCCCCAAAATGATAGCGGTAAATCAGTAAGAGACATCATAGATCGCACCATATCTAGTAAAGTACGATTACGACGTTCGGACACACCATTACGCTGTGGTGTTCCGGGTGGCGTGAGTTGCGAAATTATTCCACAATTTTTCAAATGTACACCAAACTCGTAACTCAAATATTCTCCTCCACGATCAGATCGTAGAAACTTTATTTTCTTGTTACGATGATTTTCCACTTCACTCTGAAATTCTTTGAACTTTTCAAATGTTTCAGACTTATGTTTCATTAAGTAGATATACCCATATCTACTTAAATCATCTGTGAAGGTGAGAAAATAACGATATCCGCCACGAGCCTCAATATTCATTGGACCACATACATCTGTATGTATGATTTCCAACAAATCTGTTGCTCTCTCCATAGTACCGGAGAATGGTGTTTTAGTCATCTTGCCCATGAGGCATGGTTCACAAGTACCAAGTGATTCATAATCAAGTGGTTCCAAAAGTCCATCAACATGGAGTTTCTTCATGCGCTTTACACCGATATGACCTAAACTGCAGTGCCACAAATAAGTTGCACCATCATTATCAACTCTGCATCTTTTGGCTTCAACATTATGAATATGTGTATCATTACTCTCGAGATTCAATAAGAATAGACCAATCTTCAAGGGTGCGTGACCATAAAAGATATTACTCATATAAATAGAACAACCATTATTCTCTGATTTAAATGAATAACCGTCTCGCATCAAACAAGATCCAGATATAATGTTCATGCTCAACGCTGGCACCAAATAACAATTATTTAGGTCTAATATTAATCCCGAAGGTAGATGTAGAGGTAGCGTGCCGACCGCGATCACATCGACTTTGGAACCGTTTCCCACGCGCATCGTCACCTCGTCCTTAGCTAATCTTCGCTTAATCCGTAGTCCCTGTTTCGAGTTGCAAATATTAGCAACAAAACCGGTATCAAATACCCAGGTGCTACTGCGAGCATTAGTAAGGTACACATCAATAACATGTATATCACATATACCTTTGTTCACCTTGCCATCCTTCTTATCCGCCAAATACTTGGGGCAGTTCCGCTTCCAGTGTCCAGTCTGCTTGCAGTAGAAGCACTCAGTTTCAGGCTTAGGTCCAGATT
The DNA here is from genome assembly GCF_003073215.2 of Triticum urartu. NCBI lineage: Eukaryota > Viridiplantae > Streptophyta > Magnoliopsida > Poales > Poaceae > Triticum > Triticum urartu. Next base: position 329,954,144 of record NC_053024.1, read on the forward strand.
TGGGTTTCTTCTCTTGAGTAGCAACTTGCTTGCCGTTCTTCTTGAAGTTCCCCTTCTTCTTCCCTTTGCCCTTTTTCTTGAAACTAGTGGTCTTGTTGACCATCAACACTTGATGCTCCTTCATGATTTCTACCTCCGCAGCTTTCAGCATTGCGAAGAGCTCGGGAATTGTCTTGTTCATCCCTTGCATATTATAGTTCATCACGAAGCTCTTGTAGCTTGGTGGCAGTGATTGGAGAATTCTGTCAATGACGCAATCATCTGGAAGATTAACTCCCAATTGAATCAAGTGATTATTATACCCAGACATTTTGAGTATATGCTCACTGTCAGAACTGTTCTCCTCCATCTTACAGCTATAGAACTTATTGGAGACTTCATATCTCTCAATCCGGGAATTTGCTTGAAATATTAACTTCAACTCCTGGAACATCTCATATGCTCCATGACGTTCAAAATGTCGTTGAAGTCCCGATTCTAAGCCGTAAAGCATGGCACACTGAACTATCGAGTAGTCATCAGCTTTGCTCTGCCAGACGTTCATAACATCTGGCGTTGCTCCAGCAGCAGGCCTGGCACCCAGCGGTGCTTCCAGGACGTAATTCTTCTGTGCAGCAATGAGGATAATCCTCAAGTTACGGACCCAGTCTGTGTAATTGCTACCATCATCTTTCAACTTTGCTTTCTCAAGGAACGCATTAAAATTCAACGGAACAACAGCATGAGCCATCTATCTACAATCAACATAAACAAGCAAGATACTATCAGGTACTAAGTTCATGATAAATTTAAGTTCAATTAATCATATTACTTAAGAACTCCCACTTAGATAGACATCCCTCTAATCCTCTTAAGTGATTACGTGATCCAAATCAACTAAACCATGTCCGATCATCACGTGAGATGGAGTAGTTTCATCGGTGAACATCATTATGTTGATCATATCTACTATATGATTCACGCTCGACCTTTCGGTCTCCGTGTTCCAAGGCCATATCTATATATGCTTGGCTCGTCAAGTATAACCTGAGTATTCCGTGTGTGCAACTGTTTTGCACCCGTTGTATTTGAACGTAGAGCCTATCACACCCGATCATCACGTGGTGTCTCAGCACGAAGAACTTTCGCAACGGTGCATACTCAGGGAGAACACTTCTTGATAATTTAGTGAGAGATCATCTTATAATGCTACCGTCAATCAAAGCAATATAAGATGCATAAAAAAGATAAACATCACATGCAATCAATATAAGTGATATGATATGGCCATCATCATCTTGTGCTTGTGATCTCCATCTCTGAAGCACCGTTGTGATCACCATCGTCACCGGCGCGACACCTTGATCTCCATCGTAGCATCGTTGTCGTCTCGCCAATCTTATGCTTCCACGACTATCACTACCGCTTAGTAATAAAGTAAAGCATTACATCGCGATTGCATTGCATACAATAAAGCGACAACCATATGGCTCCTGCCAGTTGCCGATAACTCGGTTACAAAACATGATCATCTCATACAATAAAATCAGCATCATGCCTTGACCATATCACATCACAACATGCCCTGCAAAAACAAGTTAGACGTCCTCTACTTTGTTGTTGCAAGTTTTACGTGGCTGCTACGGGCTTAAGCAAGAACCAATCTCACCTATGCATCAAAACCACAACGATAGTTTGTCAAATAGACTCCGTTTTAACCTTCGCAAGGACCGGGCGTAGCCATACTTGGTTCAACTAAAGTTGGAGAGACAGTCGCCCGCAAGCCACCTGTGTGCAAAGCACGTCGGGGGAACCGGTCTCGCGTAAGCGTACGCGTAATGTTGGTCCGGGTCGTCTCGTCCAACAATAATGCCGAACCAAAGTATGACATGCTGGTAGGCAGTATGACTTATATCGTCCACAACTCACTTGTGTTCTACCCGTGCAAATAACATCAAACCATAAAACCTAGGCTCTGATACCACTGTTGGGTAACATAGTAATTTCAAAATTTTCCTACGCACACGCAAGATCATGGTGATGCACATCAACGAGAGGGGAGAGTGTTGTCTACGTACCCACGCAGACCGACTGCGGAAGCGATCACACAACGTAGAGGAAGTAGTCGTACGTCTTCCCGATCCGACCGATCCAAGCACCGTTACTCCGGCACCGGCACCTCCGAGTTCTTAGCACACGTTCAGCTCGATGACGATCCCCGGGCTCCGATCCAGCAAAGCGTCGGGGAAGAGTTCCGTCAGCACGACGGCATGGTGACGATCTTGATGTTCTACCGACGCAGGGCTTCGCCTAAGCACTACAACGATATGATCGAGGTGGAATATGGTGGCAGGGGGCACCGCACACGGCTAAGGAACGATCTCAAGGATCAACTTGTGTGTCTAGAGGTGCCCCCTGCCTCCGTATATAAAAGGATCCAAGGGGGTAGGGCTGGCCGGCCAAGGGGGGCGCGCTAGGAGAGTCCTACTCCCTCTGGGAGTAGGATTCCCCCCCCCAATCCTAGTTGGAATAGGATTCCCCGAGGGGGAAAGAGAGAGAGGGGGGCCGACCACCTCTCCTAGTCCTAATAGGACTAGGGAAGGGGGGAGGCGCGCCACCTTGGGCTGCCCCTTTCACCTTTCCACTAAAGCCCACTAAGGCCCATTAGCTCCCGGGGGGGTCAGGTAACTCCCGGTACTCCGGTAAAATCCCGATTTCACCCGGAACACTTCCGATATCCAAACATAGGGCTTCCAATATATTCAATCTTTATGTCTCGACCATTTCGGAGACTCCTCGTCATGTCCGTGATCACATCGGACTCCGAACACTTCGGTACATCAAAAGTATAAACTCATAATATAACTGTCATCATAACCTTAAGCGTGCGGACCCTACGGTTCGAGAACAATGTAGACATGACCGAGACACGTCTCCGGTCAATAACCAATAGCGGAACCTGATGCTCATATTGGTCTCCTACATATTCTATGAAGATCTTTATCGGTCAGACCGCATAACAACATACGTTGTTCCCTTTGTCATCGGTATGTTACTTGCCCGAGATTCGATCGTCGGTATCCAATACCTAGTTCAATCTCGTTACGGCAAGTCTCTTTACTCGTTCCGTAATACATCATCCACAACTAACTATTAGTTGCAATGCTTGCAAGGCTTAGTGATGTGCATTACCAGAGGGCCCAGAGATACCTCTCCGAAAATCGGAGTGACAAATCCTAATCTCGAAATACGCCAACCCAACATCTACCTTTGGAGACACCTGTAGACTCCTTTATAATCACCATTATAATCACCCAGTTACGTTGTGACGTTTGGTAGCACCCAAAGTGTTCCTCCGGCAGACGGGAGTTGCATAATCTCATAGTTATAGGAACATGTATAAGTCATGAAGAAAGCAATAGCAACATACTAAACGATCGGGTGCTAAGCTAATGGAATGGGTCATGTCAATCAGATCATTCAACTAATGATGTGACCTTGTTAATCAAATAACAACTCTTTGTTCATGGTTAGGAAACATAACCATCTTTGATTAACGAGCTAGTCAAGTAGAGGCATACTAGTGACACTCTGTTTGTCTATGTATTCACACATGTATTATGTTTCCGATTAATACAATTCTAGCATGAATAATAAACATTTATCATGATATAAGGAAATAAATAATAACTTTATTATTGCCTCTAGGGCATATTTCCTTCAACTCTCTATCATGAAGATCATGGTCCTACTTTGAAGCAAAAGTGTGAAAAAAGGATAGTAACATTGCCCCTTCTCTCTTTTCTCTCATTTTCCCTTTTTCTATTTGGCGGGCTTCTTGGCCTCTTTTATTTTTTTGTAAAGTCTGGAGACTCATCCCAACTTGTGAGGGAATCATAGCTTCCTTGATCCTTTCCTCACATGGGACAATGCTCTAATAATGATGATCATCACACTTTTATTTACTTACAACTCAAGAATTAGAACTCCATACTTAGAACAAAATATGACTCTATATGAATGCCTCCGGCGATGTACCGGGATGTGCAATGACTCAAGAGCGACATGTATGAAAAAATTACGAAAGGTGGCTTTGCCACAAATACGATGTTAACTACATGATCATGCAAAGCAATATGACAATGATGGTATGTGTCATTATAAAATGGAACCGTGGAAGTTGCATGGCAATATATCTCGGAATGGATATGGAAATGCTATAATAGGTAGGTATGGTGGCCGTTTTGAGGAAGATAATAGATGGGTGTATGGCACCGGTGAAAGTTGCGCGGTACGAGAGAGGCTAGCAATGGTGGAAAGGTGAGAGTGTGTATAATGCATGGACTCAACATTAGTCATAAAGAACTCACATACTTATTGCAAAAATTTATTATTCATTGAAACAAAGTACTACACGCATGCTCCTAGGGGGATAGATTGGTAGGAAAAGACCACCGCTCGTCCCGTACCGCCACTCATAAGGAAGACAATCAATAAATAAATCATGCTTCGACTTCATCACATAACGGTTCACCATACGTGCATGCTACAGGAATCACAAACTTTTAACACAAGTATTTCTCCAATTCACAATTACTCATTAGCATGACTCTAATATCACCATCTTTATATCTCAAAACAACCATAAGGAATCAAACTTCTCATAGTATTCAATGCACTTTATATGAAAGTTTTTATTATATCCCTCTTGGATGCCTATCATATTAGGATTAAATTCATAACCAAAGAAAATTACCACGCTGTATAGAGATACTCTCAAAATGATATAAGTGAAGCATGAGAGTTCAATAATTTCTTCAAAGTAACGCCACCGACGTGCTCTAAAGAGATATAAGTGAAGCACTAGAGCAAAATTGCCTAGCTCAAAAGATATAAGTGAAGCACATAGAGTATTCTAATAAATCACGATTCATGCGTGTCCCTCTCAAAATGTGTGTACAACAAGGATGATTGTGGCAAACTAAAAAGTAAAGACTCATATCAAGATACTCCAAGAAAAACACATACCATGTGGTGAATAAAAATATATCCTCAAGTAAAGTTACCGATAGATGAAGACGAAAGAGGGGATGCCATCCGGGGTGTTGAGCGTGACATATCTGTAATGATCTCCAATTGATCTTCCTATGATCTCTAGCCTTCTATAGCTTGACTCCTAGAGATATGGTAGGGTTAGTTGGCTTATCATGTACCGCTCCAAGGACAACCTCTCCAACACCAACTCCTTTGCCGCCCTGCCTTAACCTCCGACCATCTCAATGACCTCATCATCAAAGATTACGTGCCCATCATCCTCGACCTCGACTCACAGTCCAACAACTCCTGGCGCACCTACTTCGTGCTCCTGATTCGCCCCTCCCATCTCGTTGAGCACGTTGACGGGAGCGTTGACATCCGTGATATGAAGGACAATGATGAGTGGCTGGCCGTTGATGCTTGCATCATCAAGTGGATCTTCCTCACGGTCTCGCGGGGCATCTTCAACATGGTCAATACCCGTGACCCCTCGGCACACACCTTCTGGACATGGGTGTGCGACCTCTTCCTCGACAACCAACTCCAGCGTCGCGTCTTCCTCCAAGGCGAGTTCTTCATGCTGCAACAGAATGATCTCTCAATCGATGACTACTGTACGCGGCTGATGGTGCTTGCCGATGAGCTTCGTGATGTCGGGATGACCATTGACGACTCCGTCCTCGTCACCAATCTCCTTCATGGCCTGCACCCTAACCTCGGCTAGTCCGCCGCCAACCTCTCCCTCATCACGCCGACATACGCCAAGGCGGTCACCTACCGTCGGATGGAGGAGAAGCGCCTCCGCCACTCCGCGTGGCAGGCGACCCATACGACACTTCACGTCGGCCACACCGGTGGCTCCGGTGCGACTCCACCAGTTCTCCAGGCCCCTGCCCCGGTTCTGCCACCCGCACCCACACACGCGCCTACTAGCGGGCGGAAGCAGAAGTGTCGGGGGGTCGCGATGGCCGGGCTCGCTCCACCAACACCACACTGTGCCCCCTGCCAACTCTGCCGCGACGCCCACGCCGCCCAGGCTATCGGAGTATAACCCCTGGACAAGTGTGGTGCATGCATATTCCATGCCCATCCCGCGTCCTCCTGCTCCGGGTCTGCTTGGTCCCCGACCGGCACCTCACTAGGCACTTCTGACCGCGCCCGCCCCCGTCTCCTCGGCATATGGGGGTGCTCCAGCGTATGTTGGACCCTCGACATATGGCGCTCCCTACGGCGGCCCCTCTTCGTCCGGTGGTACTGCTGGCACGTGGGACCCCGCGCTCCTCGCCGCTCTACATGCCGCACCTTCCCCGAGCAACTATAATGGCGGTGGTGACTGGTACATGGACACCGGTGCTAGCTCTCACATGGCTTCAAATCCTGGTATCCTCTCCTGTGCCTCTCCCTACCCTTTCTTTTCTCGCACCATCGTCGGTGATGGCACCACTCTTCCCATCACTCACCACGGTGCATCTTCCCTCCCTCTTTATTCTTCATCATTACCTCCTCATAATGTGCCTGTTTCTCCATCCTTAATCAAAAACTTATGATCCGTTTGTGCTCTTACTCGTGAACATCCAGTCACTATTGAGTTTGACGCTCTTGGTTTCTATGTTAAGGATGCCCACTCCCGGAAGGTTCTTGATACGTCTCCAACATATCTATAATTTTTGATTGCTCCATGCTATATTATCTACTGTTTTGGACTATATTGGGCTTTATTTTCCACTTTTATATTATTTTTGGGACTAACCTATTAACCGGAGGCCCAACCCAGAATTGCTGTTTTTTTGCCTATTTCAGTGTTTCGAAGAAAAGTAATACCAAACGGAGTCCAAACGTAATAAAATCTTCGGGAGCGTGATTTTCTCACCGAACGTGATCCAGGAGACTTGGACCCTACTCCAAGGAACAAAAGAGGCGGTCACGAGGGTGGGGGCGCGCCCCCTAGGGCGCACCCCTGCCTCGTGGGCCCCTCGGAGCTCCACCGATGTACTTCTTCCTCCTATATATATCCACGTACCCCCAAATGATCAGAACAGGAGCCAAAAACATAATTCCACCGCCACAACTTTCTGTATCCATGAGATCCCATCTTGGGGCCTGTTCCGGAGCTCCGCCGGAAGAGGTCCGTCATCACGGAGGGCTTCTACATCATCATAGCCTCTCCGATGAAGTGTGAGTAGTTTTCCTCAGACCTTCGGGTCCATAGTTAGTAGCTAGATGGCTTCTTCTCTATCTTTGGATCTCAATACAAAGTTCTCCCCTGTCTTGTGGAGATCTATTCGATGTAATCTTCTTTTTGCAGTGTGTTTGTTGAGACCGATGAATTGTAGGTTTATGATCAAGTCTATCTACGAATAATATTTGAATCTTCTCTGAATTCTTTTATGTATGATTAGTTATCTTTGCAAGTCTCTTCGAATTATCCGTTTGGTTTGGCCAACTAGATTGGTAGTTCTTGCCATGGGAGAAGTGCTTAGCTTTGGGTTCGATCTTGTGGTGTCCTTTCCCAGTGACAGAAGGGGCAGCAAGGCACGTATTGCATCGTTGCCATCGAGGATAACAAGATGGGGTTTATTTCATATTGCATGATTTATCTCTCTACATCATGTCATCATGCTTAAAGCGTTACTATGTTTTTAACTTAATACTCTAGATGCATGCTGGATAGCGGTCGATGAGTGGAGTAATAGTAGTAGATGCAGAATCGTTTTGGTCTACTTGTCACGGACGTGATGCCTATATACATGATCATGCCTAGATATTCTCATAACTATGCTCAATTCTGTCAATTGCTCAACAGTAATTTGTTCACCCACCATAGAATACTTATGCTCTTGAGAGAAGCCACTACTGAAACCTATGGCCCCCGGGTCTATTCTCATCATATTAATCTTCATCACTTTAATCTTGCTTTGATTTTTTACTTTGCCTTTTAATTTTACTTTGGATCTTTATACCAAAAATACCAAAAATATTATATCTATCAGATCTCACTCTCGTATGTGACCGTGAAGGGATTGACAACCCCTAATCGCGTTGGTTGCGAGTAGCTAGCATTTTGTGCAGGTACGAGGGACTTGAGCGTGGCCTCCTACTGGATTGATACCTTGGTTCACAAAAACTGAGGGAAATACTTACGCTACTCTTCTGCATCATCCCTTCCTCTTTGGGGAAAACCAACGCAAGCTCAAGACGTAGCAAGAAGGATTTCTGGCGCCGTTGCCGGGGAGTCTACGCAAAAAGTCAACATACCAAGTACCCATCACAATCCCTATCTCTCGCATTACATTATTTGCCATTTGCCTCTCGTTTTCCTCCCCCCCACTTCACCCTTGCCGTTTTATTCACCCTCCTCTCTCTGTCTCTATTCTCCCTCTCTATTTGCCTCTTTTGCCCGTTTGCTCTTGTTTGCTCGTGTGCTAGATTGCTTGTTTGTCGCGATGGCTCAAGATACTACCAAATTGTGTGACTTCACCAATACCAATAATAATGATTTCCTTAGCACTCCGATTGCTCCTCTTGCTAATACTGAATCTTGTGAAATCAATACTGCTTTGTTGAATCTTGTTATGAAAGATCAATTCACCGGCCTTCCTAGTGAAGATGTCGCTACTCATCTGAATAGCTTCGTTGATCTATGTGATATGCAAAAGAAAAGAGATGTCGATAATGATGTTGTTAAATTGAAGCTATTTCCTTTTTCGCTTAGAGATCGTGCTAAAGCTTGGTTTTCGTCTTTGCCTTAAAATAGTATTGATTCATGGAACAAGTGCAAAGATGCTTTTATCTCTAAGTATTTCCCTCCTGCTAAGATCATCTCTCTTAGAAACGATATTATGAATTTTAAACAACTTGATCATGAACATGTTGCACAATCTTGGGAGAGAGTGAAATTAATGATACGTAATTGCCCTACTCATGGTTTGAATCTGTGGATGATTATACAAATTTTTTATGCCAGATTGAATTTTGCTTCGAGAAATCTTTTAGATTCGGCCGCGGGAGGCACTTTTATGGAAATCACTTTAGGAGATGCTACTAAACTCCTAGATAATATTATGGTTAATTATTCTCAATGGCATACTGAAAGAACTTCTAATAAAAAAGTGCATGCGATAGAAGAAATTAATGTGTTGAGTGGAAAGATGGAGGAACTTATGATATTATTTGCTACTAAGAGTGTTTCTTCTGATCCTAATGATATGCCTTTGTCTACTTTGATTGAGAATAACAATGAATCTATGGATGTGAATTTTTTTGGTAGGAATAATTTTGGTAACAACGCTTACAAAGGGAATTTTAATCCTAGGCCATATCCTAGTAATCCTTCTAATAATTATGGGAATTCCTACAATAACTCTTATGGAAATTATAATAAGATGACCTCTGATTTTGAATCTAATATTAAAGAATTTATTTCTTCGCAAAAGAATTTTAATGCTATGATTGAAGAAGAATTGCTTAAGATTGATGATTTGGCTAGGAACGTTGATAGAATTGCTCTTGATGTTGATTCTTTGAAACTTAGATCTATTCCACATAAGCATGATATCAATGAGTCTCTCAAAGCCATGAGAATTTCAATTGATGAGTGTAAGGAAAGAACCGCTAGGATGCGTGCTTCCAAAGATGCCTTTATTAAAGCGTGTTCTTCCAATTCCTATGAAAATCAAGATGAAGATCTAAAAGTTATTGATGTGTCTCCTATTAAATCTTTGTTTTGCAATATGAATCTTTATGAAACTGAATATTATCTTCCTTTACCTAGAAGGCGTTCTAAAAATTCGGAGTATTTAGATCGTTATGATGAAATTGATGATAGTGGGATTGAAAGAAATAAAAATCTAGATGTTGCTAAACACACTATATTGGATTTTAAGGAATTTAATTATGAAAGTATATCTTTAATTGATTGTATTTCCTTGTTGCAATCCGTGCTAAATTCTCCACATGCTTATAGTCAAAATAAAGCCTTCACCGAACATATTGTTGATGCCTTGATGCAATCTTATGAAGAAAAACTTGAGTTGAAAGTTTCTATCCCTAGAAAAATCTATGATGAGTGGGAACCAAGTATTAAAATGAAAATTAAAGATCATGAGTTTTATGCTTTGTGTGATTTGGGTGCTAGTGTCTCCACTATCCCCAAAACTTTGTGTGATTTACTAGATTTCCGTGATTTTGATGATTGCTCTCTAAACTTGCATCTTGCGGATTCTACTATTAAGAAACCTACGGGAAGGATTAATGATGTTCTTATTGTTGAAAATAGGAATTATGTGCCCATAGATTTCATTGTTCTTGATATAGATTGCAATCCTTCTTGCCCTATTATTCTTGGTAGACCTTTCCTTAGAACGGTTGGTGCGATTATTGATATGAAGGAAGGGAATATTAGATTTCAATTTCCATTAAAAAGGGCATGGATCACTTTCCAAGAAAGAAAATAAAATTTCCATATGAAACTATCATGAGAGCCACTTATGGATTGCCTACCAAAGATGGCAATACCTAGATCTATTCTTGCTTGTTGTGCCTAGCTAGGGGCGTTAAATGATAGTGCTTGTTGGGAGGCAACCCAATTTTATTTTTATTACATTCTTTTTGCTCCTGTTTAGTAATAAATAAATTATCTAGCCTCTGTTATGATTGTGTTTTTTGTGTTTAATTAGTGTTTGTGCCAAGTAGAACCGTTGGGAAGACTTTGGGAAAGTCTTGTTGAACTTGCTGTAAAAAACAGAAACTTTAGCGCTCACGAGAACTGCTGTCATTTTTATTTGAAGAGCGCTATTTAGTTAATTATTTTTGCATGCGATTAATAGATAAATTCCTCACATCCAGCAATTTATTTTAGAATTTTTGGGGTTCCAGATCTTGCGCTAGCTACAGATTACTACAGACTGTTCTGTTTTTGACAGATTCTGTTTTTGTGTGTTGTTTGCTTATTTGATGAATCTATGGCTAGTAAAATAGTTTATAATCCATAGAGCAGTTGGAATACAGTAGGTTTAACACTAATATAAATAAAGAATGAGTTCATTACAGTAACTTAAAGTGGTGTTTTGTTTTCTTTCGCTAACGGAGCTCATGAGTTTTCTGCTTTAAGTTTTGTGTTGTGAAGTTTTCAAGTTTTGGGTAAGGATTTGATGGATTATGGAACAAGGAGTGGCAAGAGCCTAAGCTTGGGGATGCCCATGGCACCCCCAAGATAATCTAAGGACACCTAAAAGCCAAAGCTTGGGGATGCCCCGGAAGGCATCCCCTCTTTCGTCTACTTCTATCGGTAACTTTACTTGGAGCTATATTTTTATTCACCAACATGATATGTGTTTTGCTTGGAGCGTCTTGTATTATTTGTGTCTTTGTTTGTTAGTGTGCCACAATAATCCTTGCTGTACACACCTTTTGAGAGAGCCATACATGAATTAAAATTTGATAGAATACTCAATATGCCTCACTTATATCTTTTTGAGCAAAGTAGTTTTGCTCTATGTGCTTCACTTATATCTTTTGAGCTATGTAGTTTGCTCTATGTGCTTCACTTATATCTTTTAAGCTAAGTAGTTTTTCTCTATATGATTCACTTAGATCTTTTAGAGCACGGTGGTGGATTTGTTTTAAAGAAACTATTGATCTCTCATGCTTCACTTAAATTATTTTGAGAGTCTCTTAATAGCATGGTAACTTGCTTAATAATAATATGCTTGGTATTCAAGATTTGTGAAACTTTGTTTTGAGTGTGTTGAATACTAAGAAAAGATTGAAGCATGATAATTGTTTTGAGATATGGAGGTGATAATATTAAAGTCATGCTAGTTAAGTAGTTGTGAATTTAAAGAATACTTGTGTTGAAGTTTGTGATTCCCGTAGCATGCACGTATGGTGAACCGTTATGTGATGAAGTCGGAGCATGATTTATTTATTGATTGTCTTCCTTATGAGTGGCGGTCGGGGACGAGCGATGGTCTTTTCCTACCAATCTATCCCCCTAGGAGCATGCGCATAATACTTTGCTTTGATAACTTCTAGATTATTGCAATAAGTATATGAGTTCTTTATGACTAATGTTGAGTCCATGGATTATACGCACTCTCACCCTTTCGCCGGTATCATACACCCACCATATACCTTCCTCAAAACAGCCACCATACCTACCTATTATGGCATTTCCATAGCCATTCCGAGATATATTGCCATGCAACTTTCCACCGTTCCGTTTATTATGACACACTCCATCATTGTCATATTGCATATCCCGGTACACCGCCGGAGGCATTCATATAGAGTCATATTTTGTTCTAAGTATCGAGTTGTAATTGTTGAGTTGTAAGAAAAATAAAAGTGTGATGATCATCATTATTAGAGCATTGTCCCAGTGAGGAAAGAATGATGGAGACTATGGTTCCCCCACAAGTCGGGATGAGACTCCGGACGAAAAAAGAGCGGCCAAAGAAGCCCAAAAAAAAGAGGCCATAAAAAGAAAGAGAAAAGGCCCAAATAAAAAATGAGAGAAAAAGAGAGAAGGGACAATGTTACTATCCTTTTACCACACTTGTGCTTCAAAGTAGCACCATGATCTTCATAGTAGAGAGTCTCTCATGTTATCACTTTCATATACTAGTGGGAATCTTTCATTATAGAACTTGGCTTGTATATTCCAATGATGGGCTTCCTCAAATTGCCCTAGGTCTTCATGAGCAAGCAAGTTGGATGCACACCCACTTAGTTTCTTTTTGAGCTTTCATATACTTATAGCTCTAGTGCATCCGTTGCATGGCAATCCCTACTCACTCACATTGATATCTATTGACGGGCATCTCCATAGCCCGTTGATACGCCTAGTTGATGTGAGACTATCTTCTCCCTTTTTGTCTTCTCCACAACCACCATTCTATTCCACCTATAGTGCTATGTCCATGGCTCACGCTCATGTATTGTGTGAAGATTGAAAAAGTTTTGAAAAAGTTAAAGTATGAAACAATTGCTTGGCTTGTCACCGGGGTTGTGCATGATTTAAATATTTTGTGTGGTGAAGATAGAGCATAGCCAGACTATATGATTTTGTAGGGATAACTTTCTTTGGCCATGTTAATTTGAGAAGACATAATTGCTTTGTTAGTATGCTTGAAGTATTATTATTTTTATGTCAATAAACTTTTGTCTTGAATTTTTCTAATCTGAATATTCATATCATAATTAAGAAGATTTGCATTGAAATTATGCCAATAGCACTCCACATCAAAAATTATCTTTTTATCATTTACCTACTCGAGGACGAGCAGGAATTAAGCTTGGGGATGCCTGATACGTCTCCAACGTATCTATAATTTTTGATTGCTCCATGCTATATTATCTACTGTTTTGGACTATATTGTGCTTTATTTTCCACTTTTATATTATTTTTTGGGACTAACCTATTAACCGGAGGCCCAGCCCAGAATTGCTGTTTTTTGCCTATTTCAGTGTTTCGAAGAAACGGAATATCAAACGGAGTCCAAACGGAATAAAACCTTCGGGAACGTGATTTTCTCACCGAACGTGATCCAGGAGACTTGGACCCTGCTCCAAGGAACAAAAGAGGCGGTCACGAGGGTGGGGGGCGCGCCCCCCTACCTCGTGGGCCCCTCGGAGCTCCACCGACGTACTTCTTCCTCCTATATATATACACGTACACCCAAACGATCAGAACAGGAGCCAAAAACCTAATTCCACCGCTGCAACTTTCTGTATCCACGAGATCCCATCTTGGGGCCTATTCCAGAGCTCCGCTGGAAGAGGGCCGTCATCATGGAGGGCTTCTACATCATCATAGCCTCTCCGATGAAGTGTGAGTAGTTTACCTCAGACCTTCGGGTCCATAGTTAGTACCTAGATGGCTTCTTCTCTCTTTGGATCTCAATACAAAGTTCTCCCCCTCTCTTGTGGAGATCTATTCGATGTAATCTTCTTTTTGCGGTGTGTTTGTTGAGACCGATGAATTGTGGGTTTATGATCAAGTCTATCTATGAATAATATTTGAATCTTCTCTGAATTATTTTATGTATGATTAGTTATCTTTGCAAGTCTCTTCGAATTATCCGTTTGGTTTGGCCAACTAGATTGGTAGTTCTTGCCATGGGAGAAGTGCTTAGCTTTGGGTTCGATCTTGTGGTGTCCTTTCCCAGTGACAAAAGGGGCAGCAAGGCACGTATTGCATCGTTGCCATCGAGGATAACAAGATGGGGTTTATTTCATATTGCATGAATTTATCTCTCTACATCATGTCATCATGCTTAAAGCGTTACTCTGCTTTTAACTTAATACTCTAGATGCATGCTGGATAGCGGTCGATGAGTGGAGTAATAGTAGTAGATGCAGAATCGTTTCGGTCTACTTGTCATGGACGTGATGCCTATATACATGATCATGCCTAGATATTCTCATAACTATGCTCAATTCTGTCAATTGCTCAACAGTAATTTGTTCACCCACCGTAGAATACTTATGCTCTTGAGAGAAGCCACTAGTGAAACCTATGGCCCTCGGGTCTATTCTCATCATATTAATCTTCATCACTTTAATCTTGCTTTGCTTTTTTACTTTTCCTTTTACTTTTACTTTGCATCTTTATACCAAAAATACCAAAAATATTATATCTATCAGATCTCACTCTCGTAAGTGACCGTGAAGGGATTGACAACCCCTAATCGCGTTGGTTGCGAGTAGCTATCGTTTTGTGCAGGTACGAGGGACTTGAGCGTGGCCTCCTACTGGATTGATACCTTGGTTCTCAAGAACTGAGGGAAATACTTACGCTACTCTGCTACATCATCCCTTCCTCTTCGGGGAAAACCAACGCAAGCTCAAGACGTAGCAGTTCTGCACCGACATGATACCCCCGTCGACCTCTACTCGTGTGTTCCATCCACAAGCAGCGGCCCGGTTGCTCTCCACACTGGTGTTTCTCTCTCACACACTCGTCATGGTCACCCCGGCGCTGATGCTCTTCACAAAATTTTGCGCACTTTTCCCCTTTCTTGTAATAAATCAGAGGCTCATACTTGTCATGCCCGCCGCATAGGAAAACATGTTCGTTTGTTGTTTACATCTTCCTCCTCAATGACCACTTTTCCCTTTGATGTTATTCACTGTGATGTTTGGGCCTCTCCGGTGCCTAGCAATTCGGGTTTATCATATTATCTCGTGATTTTAGATGATTTTTCTCATTTCACTTAGACTTTTTCGTTACGCCGCAAATCCGATGTAGCTTCGACTCTCCATTCCTTTTATGCTTACGTTGCTACACACTTTCATCGTACCATTGCTCACCTCCAAACGGACAACAGAAAATAATTTGATAATCTCGCCATTCACAAACTTTTATCCACCCACACGACACTATTTTTCGTCTCACCTATCCTTACACATCACAGTAAAATGGCCGTGCCGAACGTGTTCTTCGCACTCTTAATGAGAGTGTTCGTGCTTTGCTTTTCCATGCACACATGCCTGCACAATTTTGGCCAGATGCTCTTGCTACCTCCACACTTCTTCTCAACATTTGGCTGTGCAAACCGCGGTGGCACTATACACCTCATCACCTCCTCTTTGGGTCTCCTCCATCCTATGACAATCTTCATGTTTTCGGATGCTTGTGTTATCCCAATATCAGCGCCACCGCACCACATAAACTCGCATCTCGCTCTCTTGCCTGTGTTTTCATTGGGTATCAACCTAACACCAAAGGTTCGCTACTACGACCCGGTGTCCCATCGTGTGTTCGTCTCGCGACATGGTTACTTTGATGAGGTTCAATTTCCCTTTTAGCAGGCATCTTCAACCGCGCCCCCATCTCTGGAAGCACCCTCTCGACAATCTCATGGTGCTCTTGAGCTCCACCCGCCGCCTCTGCATGCGGCCTGCCCGGCTGCTCGCTCGGTCTCCCCGTCCTCAGATGGGACCCCGACCCTGACGCCGGTGCCCTTCCACGTCTCCTTGCCGGCTCAGGAGGAGCCGGCCTCATCTTCGCCGGCCCAGGAGGAGCCAGCCTCGCCTTCATCAGCTTGGGAGGCACCGACCTCCTCTTCACTTGCTCAGGAGGTGCCATTCTCTGCCGGCCTCTCGGCGCCCTCGTCGCCCCACTCGGCCGCCTCGGTGGGCCACTCGACCGGGCCCTCGTCGTCCACCCGGCTACCTCGGTGGGCCGCTCCGCCGGGTCCTCGGCTTCTTCGGGCGTGCCTTTGGCCCCCTCTTCGCACGCGTCCTCGGGCAGCTCTTCGCCAGCTTCTTTGACAGGCACCACAGTCCTTCCGTCGCCGCCTCCGCAGCCTCGCCTGAGCTGCCGTCCTCGCTGGTTGCACCTGCTGTTGTGTTCCTCGTCATCATGGTCCCCGTCCGCCTCCTCCGCCGCCTCATCATTCTATGGTGAAGCGTGCCAAGGATGGGATCCAATAGCCGAACCCACGCTACCACAACCTCAACGTCACGACGATCTCTCCGGTACCACGCTTGATGCGCTCTACGTTGAGTAATCTGCACTGGCTCGCCGCCATGTGCGCCGAGTACGTTGCACTTGTCGCCGACCGGACTTGGACTTTGGTCCCCCCGCCCTCCTGGCGCCAACGTCATCTCCAGCAAGTGGTTTTTTTTGGCATAAACTCCTCCGGGATGGTTCCCTCAATAGGTACAAGGCTCGTTGGGTTGTTCACGAGTTTGCTCAGCGTGCTGGTGTTGAATTCTTAGAGACCTTTTCTCCTATCATTAAACCCGCCATGATCCGCGTTGTCCTCTAGCTTGCTGCTTTTCGATGATGGCCCGTACATCACCTCAACATAACCAATGCTTTTTTGTATGGTCATCTCCAGGAGCGTGTTCTCTGTCAGCAGCCCGCTGGCTTCGTCGACCCACAACGACTGAATGACATCTGCTTGTTATCCCGGTAGCTCTACGGCCTAAAATAGGCCCCTCGTGTATGGTACCAACGCATCATGGTGTTCCTCACTGCTCTCAGTTTTTGCAGCACCACATCCGACACGTCGTTATTCGTGCTCCATCGAGCCGATCATGTCGCCATGCTCCTTCTGTATGTTGATGATATTGTAATCACTAAATCACGAGAGGACATGCTTTGCGACATCATTGGGCGTCTTGGCTCCGAGTTTCGACTAAAGGACCTGGGTGCGTTGCACTTCTTCCTCGGTATTAGTGTGTGACGTAATGCTTCCGGGTTCTTCCTTCATCAAGGGCAGTATGCTCTTGATCTATTGGATCATGCCGGCATGACCGACTGCAAGCCAACTGGTACACCCGCCGAGGCCAAGCCAAAGCTTTCTGCCACAGCTGGACAGCCTGCCACCGATGCCGCTCTCTACCGTAGTATTGTTGGCGCACTTCAGTACCTTATGCTTACCAGGCCATACATTCAGTTTGTGGTGCAGCAAGTTTGCTTGCATATGCACTCGCCCCGCGATGTTCATTGGCTCTGGTTAAGCGTATTCTTCGGTACATTCGTGGCACGCCGACTTATCGTCTTCGTCTGCGTGCTTCTGCCTCCACCGAGCTTCTAGCCTATATGGATGCGGACTGGGCTGGCTGTCCAGACACTTGACAATCCACGTCGGGCTACTGTGTCTTCTTTGGTGACTCGCTTGTCTCACGGTCGCGGCAGCCCACTGTCTCCCACTCGAGTGCCGAGGCCGAGTACTGCGCTGTTTCCAACGTCGTCGCTGAGACTTGTTGGCTACATCACCTACTTAGTGAGCTTCGGATTCCTATCCCGAAGGCTACGGTGGTTTTCTGTGATAATGATCCGGCCACCTATCTGGCAGCCAATCCAGTGCAGCATAAGCGCACAAAACACGTTGAACTAGATGTGCACTTCATCCGCGAGAAGGTCCAGTTGGGTCAGCTGCGTGTACTTCATGTCCCGACTACCCAAAAGTTGGCCGACATTACGACTATGGGGTTGCCAACCACTGCACTCCAGGAGTTCCGTTCCAATCATTGCATCGCCGACATCGATGCTTGGATTGCACGGGGGGGGGAGGGGGGGGTGTTGAGCGTGACATATATGTAGTTATCTCCAATTGATCTTCCTATGATTTCTAGGCCTTTTATAGCTTGACTCCTAGAGATATAGTAGGGTTAGTTGGCTTGTCATTTTAGACATCACCTGTATATATTGTAACCAACTCCGATGAATACAATTGAGTTGCATCCAATACCTTCGTACACGGGGCATCCCCAAGCTTAGGCTCTGTGTTGTCCTTGAATATTACCTTGGGGTGCCTTGGGCATCCCCAAGGTTAGGCTCTTGCCACTCCTTATTCCATAGTCCATCAAATCTTTACACAAAACTTGAAAACTTCACAACACAAAACTCAACAGAAAATCTCATAAGCTCGTTAGTATAAGAAAATAAATCACCACTTTTGGTACTGTTGTGAACTCATTCTTTATTTACGTTGGTTTAATATCTACTGTATTCCAACTTTTCCATGGTTCATTCCCCCCGATACAACCCATAGATTCATCAAAATAAGCAAACAACACGTAGAAAACATAATCTGTCCAAAAAAGAATAGTTTGTTGCAATCTGTAACTCTCGAATACTTCTGTAAGTCCAAAAGTTCTATAAAATTATGAAAACATGGGGAATCTGTGTACCAATCTTGTGCAAAGAGAATGTGATCAAAAGCATGCTTTTGTAAAAAAATGAGAATTATTTTCCTAGGCACAAAAGTTTCTGTTTTTCAGCAAGATCAAAACAACTATCACCGTAAGCCATCCCAAAGGTCTTACTTGGCACAGACACTAACTAAAACAAAATAACATCTAACCATAGGCTAGATGAATTATTTATTCAAAAACCGGAAATAAAAATATTGGGTTGTCACCCAAGAAGCGCTTTTCTTTAAAGCCTTTTAGCTAGGCATTGATAATTTTGATGATGCTCACATGAAAGATAGCAATTGAAACACAAAGAGAGCATCATGTAGCATGTGAAAAACACATCTAAGTCAAACATACTTCCTATGCATAGGCATCTTATAAGCAAACAAATTATCAAGGGAAGCAAACATTAGCACTCTTGTTCAGCTTTGCAAGCAAGACGAGACAAACGGTCCATAGGATAACACTCTTCATGAATTAATATCTCCTAAATATCATGGTTTAATCCTCCCCAAAATCTATCCATAAAATCTTATTCACTTTCTTCTAAAAATGAGTGGAACAAGATATTTCGTAAATCATCATAATATTTTGCTACGGTGTCACTACATTGTTTTAAATGTAGTAGTTTTTTTAATCATGCTATGAGTGTAGTACACGTCGATGAATCTATCTCTCATGACAAGTTTTAAACCATCCCAAGTAGTAGGTATATAATCAGTGAATGAATCAATCACGGCCTTAACTTTTTGACGTTTGACAAAATTACGGGAAGCAAGAATATCCTTCATTTCAAACTCCCATTCAATATATAAAGCAGGTCTAAAACGGTCATGAAATGGTGGTATGGAAACATTAACCTGGTCGTGTGCTTTTGGATGTCTTTGCATCTCTCGTGACGGTTGCGGTATTTGCTGAGGTGGTGGCACATCACCCACGGTCGACAAAGCCCATGAACTAACAACTCTAGATCCTGTCATGACCAGTACAAACAAGAAACAATATCCAAGAATAATGTTTTGATGAACTACTAGGATGTGGTGGTAAAACGCTCACAGTATAGCGAATATCAAAGTCTTACAAGTTCTTAACATGAAGCAGGTGGTGACCGGGAACCAATGGTGTCAAATAACTCTGGAGGTTGAGTAGAGCAATTGCCAGGTCAATGTAGGTCTACACAGTGTAGAAATATGTCGAGCTGGGTTGGATTTATATATGTGGAAAAAATGCTACAACCACGTTAATTAATGCATGCTAAAAATTGCTCAAAGTGGTCGAGTGCTGGTCTTAGGATAAACTGTACTAGAGAAGCGAGACTAAAACACAGATGAAAATTCACGCACTGAACAAAAATGAATGACCGCCGAGAGAGGCAAAATATGTGATGAAGAGGAAAAAATATATTCCTCAACGTGACAAGATGTGTAGGCAACAGTGCGGATAGATATATATGGAAAAAATATAGTTGCGGCTGAAAGCAGTGCGTAGACAAGGTAACAAATGCACATAATGAGTTTGATCTGCAGCCCAACCAAAAAGTTTACGTGAGACCCTTTGACACGAAGGAGTTTTATTCCCTTCCTTCTACCAAACAAGAATTTGAAATGATGTAACCAATGTGCCAATGCCTTCAAAAGTCATGCGATGCCTTTTAACAAGAGAATCTTCCACAAACGAACTAGTACTACTAGTCTAGATATTTCCCTGTTTTTTTTACGTCCAACGGAACTTGCTTTTTTTAAACTCTCTCTTAGGAAATGGTCTCTCTCTCCAAAGAAAAATCAAGTCTGCATGGAAGTCGCTTATTTCTTTCCTTCTTTTAAGCTGAGCGAAAAAAAATCCCAACCTATTATTTCAGGATTTCCAAGAGAGCTAAAATCTGCACCTTCTCTTTCCTTTTAAATCGCTTTGCTCAACGTCTATCTCTCCCTCACTTTCCTTTTTTCTTTCTGTCCCATGTTTCTCTCTCACCTTTTCCAAACTCCAACGTGAGCAACTAGTACTCTTTCCAAACAATCAAGGTAGCAACAATCTGTCCATGAAATCTCTTTTTTTCATACCTTGCCAATGTACTACCAAAGAGATATACGGTTGCCCTTTTAACCTGTCCCTTCATTCCAAACAAGCACCACAACAAATTTACGGATCAATATGTCAAAGCAAACAGACAACCTCTTTTTTTGCTCACCACATTCGAAGTAGTACTATATCTCTTCTTTGAGCGAACCAAATCTGCCCTAATGATTTTTTTGCAATGGATGGAAAGAACAATGGCAGCGGCAGCACAATAACAGATGGAGGCACCAACGGCAAAAAGTGGATAGATGGTCGTGATGGCGATGAACAAAATAAGCGGCAGCGGAATATGGTAATGAAGTGGATGATGGTGTATGCGGATGCGGTGTGAACAAAACGTGACAAGAACTCGAAACTCTAAAAGACTACACTAAAACCAGCAACTCGACACATGATGCAACCAAAAATTTAACAATCCAGAAACGAAGTGATAATAGCGAAAGGCTCAGACTATCTCGGACACGGATGGACTAATGTAATTTTTTTGGCTTTTTCATGGACTGTAGGTACGAAGAACAAATGCAATCTAGACTATGAAAAACTGGTAAAATCTCATTGAGCAACCTAAAAACTGATACCACTTGATAGAGGTGAGGGTCCCGATGTTTCGATGAGATGATAACTATCGATTTGGTGGAGACGACTTTGACGATTCGACTACAAACGTGCACGACGTTGTGCCTTAGCAATCGCTAAACCAACTTCGAGAGGTTGCTGACCATGCCGGAGCACGATCAACCTGACCACGAAGGTCTATTCCTGCATGCAATCGATGAACAAGCAAGAATATGATAAATCAATCTAAATATTGCAAATATATATATGTATTGTTGATAAAAGTGGGGTTCTAAAAGAGGTCTTGATCTGGTCGCCAGACACAAACAAAGTACACAAAGTTGCAGCAGTGACTAACTTTTGACTAATTAAAACCCCCGTCTAAATAGTGCCTTAAGGGTTGTATTTATAGGGAGACAGATGGGAATTTCGTCCACCCTTGGCAAGGTGGACTAAATTCTGGCCTAAGTCATTTTCCTATTAATACAGACTCTAAAAAACCACCTATTAAGTGTATTTAAAAAATGCATGGACCTGGTCTAAAAATAAGGTGGCACAGTACCAATAATAAGCTATGGACAAAATTTTTAAAAGGCCATCTTATATATCTCGTCCATCTTCCTGATGTCATCATGGTGGCTTCAAAGTGCGGAAATCTCCACTATCGGCTCCGTTCTTGTTCTCTTCCCATGTGCCTTCATCTCCATGTTTGATCATGCTCCAATTTTCATCCTTCTTGTTCATGCTAAGCCCTTCAATTGTAAGCAACAGAAATGTATCTAAGTTAGGCAGCATCATATTCTCATGAACATTAGAAACATTACCAAGAAATGAAAGTACCTGATAATTTAACTGGCATGCATGAGCTCTAGTAATTGGTCCAATAGGTATAGCAACAGGGGTTGTGGGTGTAACTGTGGTAGCCATGTCCTCATCATCTTCCCCTTCTTTAAAACAAAGCCGTCCTCAGCGTTGGTTAATCTGAAATGTGGTTAACAAAAGAGACAAGGTGTACACGCTATATATATATATGTCATCCATTTTTACTGATCTCAGTTGTGGCACATGTGACACATTTATACAAGAGAACTCTTCGAAAGTCATGAAATATAAAGTCAAAATATTATCCCAAGAAGTCAAAGGCATGAATATATTGCAACTCAAATTGCACATATAAGTGAAGCTCTTATTCATATCAAAAGGTTGGCAATGCTCATCATTAAAGCATCCCAACATTGGTGAATAAACTTTATTTGTTTCAAATTTACATGGTACACCATACTTAAATAAACAAACATGCAACAAGTCATTTGACACAGAATCGTCACCAATATTAGAGGTCTTACAAAATGATTAAGCATTGGCAGAATTATTTTCAAACGTATTTGATCTAAATCTAATTTATTCCCTGATTCACATTGTTCTTTCACATCAATAGTGAATTCAATGGGAGTGCAATTATTTTCAAAAAGATTTAAGTGAAGCATGAGAATGCAATTATTTCTTTAAAATATAAACACCGCCATGCTCTAAAATATATAAGTGAAGAACTAGTGCAACTGCCTAGCTCAAAAGATATAAGTGAAGCACATAGAGTATTCTAACAAATCACGAATAATGTGTGTCCGTCTAAAAAAGGTGTGTCCAGCAAATATTATTGTGACAAAATAAAAAAAGAAATCAAAGACTCATATAATACATGATGCTCCAAGCAAAACTCATATCATGTGATGAATAAAAATATAGCTCCAAGTAAAATTACTGATAGTTGGTAGAAGAAAGAGGGGATGCCTTCCGGGGCATTCTCAAGCTTAGATACTCGGGAGTCCTTGAATATTACCTTGAGGTTCCTTGGGCATCCCCAAGCTTTGACTCTTCCCTCTCCTTATTCCTTCATCCATCGTGATCTCACCCAAAACTTGAAAACTTTAGCACACAAAAGTTAACAAAAACCTTCGTGAGATCCGTTAGTATAACAAAGTAAATCACTACTTTAGGTACTGTTGTAAACTCATTCATATTTTATTATTGCATTATACCTACTATATTCTAACTTCACCATGGCTTATACCCCCCGATGCAATCCACAGATTCATCAAACAAGCAAACAACGCGACGAAAACAGAATCTGTCAAAAACAGAACAGTCTGTAATAATTCGAACAATGACCATACTTCTATAACTCTAAAATTCTGAAATGTTGGGAAAACATGGGCAATTTGTATATCATCATGTTTAATAATTTCAAAATTTTATCATGCTCTAGAAAATATTAACAATTATTCTATTGGATGCAAAAGTTTCTGTTTTTGGACAGAAACAAAGCAACTATCATCCAACTCATCCCAAAGGCTTTGTTTGACCCAAACACTGATATAAACACAAAAACACAACCATAACTGTTGCATAATTGTGCACACACAAAAATAGAAATAGAAACACAAAATTTAAGATAACTATTGGGTTGCCTCCCAACTAGCGCTATTGTTTTACGCCCCTAGCTAGGCATAATGCAAAGGTTCAAGTTTTGTCATCTTTAGTTTTAATAACCCTAGAGAACCCTATTTCACTCTCTTTGCCATTACCAATAATGTGAACAAGAGATCTGGCTTGGTGCTAGGGATTTTTATTTCTTTCAAGATGCAAAGAGAAACCTTTTGTTCTAAAGCATCAAATCTCTTATTTTGTGACACAAAGTTACTATTTATTTTAGAAGCAATATTAAATAGCCCTCGAAAGTAGGAATCCATACTAGTTTTAGTTTCTTTTATTAACTCAATATGAAAATAGCTTACTAGAATGGTAGGTTCAATAGTTTCAAATTTTGGTTATCAAAATATATTTTTCATCTTTTCATAGGTGTCAAAAGCATTATTCCCAAGGAAATCATTTTCAAATATAGAATCCAAGACACGTGTATGAACAAGAGGTAGACAGACATAAAAACTTCTAAGGAGCAATTTAATGGCTCATAGGCTTAACACTCATTTTTATTTCCAATAGTCTATCCCAAGATTCTTTTAAATATTCATCATTAGCATGCTTGAAATTTAAAATTCCCAGACCCTCTCCTAAGTAAGGAGGGGAAGGCAAATTGGGAGGAGAGTTGGCCATAACAATAAAGCGAGCAACAAGGCAAAGGAAAATATTTTTGGTATTTTTGTGAAAATGTTTTAGAAGTGGGGGGATGAAAATGAGAGGAAAATAGCAAATAATGTAAATTCAAGGAGATGAAAGTTTATGCAATGGTACTTGATAGATGTTAACGATGTCTCCCCAGCAACGGCGCCAAAAATTCTTCCTGCTACTTGCGAGCTGTGTTGAGATTTCCCCAAAGAGGAGAGGATGATGCAGTACAGTAGACATAATGATGCAGAGCATCCCAAGTTCATCCCCATGGAACTATCATCATCTCACCAAGTTCCTAGTGGACCCATAACATGAGCACGTGCAATAGCTCTCGAGACGAAGGTGACATCTCTCCGCTCACAATTCCACTTCGATGCACATGAGACATGGCTACTACCTCAAACAGAGACATTATGCATACTCAGGTACCAAGGAGTTAGCCATGGAGAAGCTAAGGATCAAGGAGGATCGAAGAAGGAAGACATACACGAAGACGTAGAAGAAAACGGCCAAGTCTGCACTTGCTCGGACGATCTGAATAATGGCACCCGAGACCAGTGTCGGTGTCAAAACCGGCGGATCTTGGGTAGGGGGTCCCGAACTGTGCGTCTAAGGTAAATGGTAACAGGAGGCAAGGGACACGATGTTTTACCCAGGTTCGGGCCCTCTTGATGGAGGTAATACCCTACATCCCGCTTGATTGTTCTTGATAATATGAGTAGTACAAGAGTTGATCTACCACGAGATCAGAGAGGCTAAACCCTAGAAGCTAGCTTATGGTATGATTGTCTGTTGTTCCTCCTACGGACTAAACCCTCCGGTTTATATAGACACCGGAGGGGGCTAGGGTTACACAAAGTCGGTTACAAGGAAGGAAATCTACATATCTATACTGCCAAGCGTGCCTTCCACGCCAAGGAGAGTCCCATCCGGACACGGGATGAAGTCTTCAATCTTGTATCTTCATAGTCCAACAGTCCGGCCAAAGGATATATTCCGGCTGTCCGGATACCCCCTAATCCAGGACTCCCTCAGTAGCCCCTGAACCAGGCTTCAATGACGATGAGTCCAGCGCGCAGATTGTCTTCGGCATTGCAAGGCGGGTTCCTCCTCCGAATACTTCATAGAAGATTTTGAACACGAGGATCGTGTCCGGCTCTGCAAAACAAGTTCCACATACAACTGTAGAGAGAATAATATTTTCACAAATCAAATCTGCCAACGCATTTCGCAGTGTGACATCACACCACATCCAGGTCTTTATTTGAATCGTTTTTCATAACCAATCTCAGCGTGTTTCACGAGGCGGTTTCCTTGTCTTGTCGAAGCAGAGATCGTGTCCCCTTTATTACGGGATTCTCATCAATACGGATGTGGGTAACCCAACCGTGCCTATTGGTAGGACTCCTAGATCTTAGGAAAGTCCCAAACGGCCACGAGGAGGATGCTTGATATTCACCCTCTTTATAAAGGGGACAAGGCCTTTTCCTCTCGATCTTAATCGAATCTGCCTCCCGCCTCGAGTTCCAACACCCAAAGCTCAGGTTTAGGCACTTCGGACCTTCAACTATGTCAGGATCCAACCTTCAAGGTCGGTGGATGCCTTCCTCCGTCACGGAGGAGGACATCAAGAAGTTGAGAGCGGCCAGATATCTGGCCGCCGAAATTTCGCATCGGCTGCCTGCCCGAGGGAAAGTCGTCCCTACTCCCGAACCCAATGAGAGCGTCGTGTTCGTCTCCCACTTCCTCTGAGGACTAGGCCTCGCTCTGGATCCCTTTGTTAGGGGTCTTATGTTCTATTACGGCTAGATTTTGACGATCTGTCCCCGGATTCCCTTCTTCACATCTCAACATTTATTGTCGTATGTGAGGCTTTCCTCCGCATTACCCCTCACTTCGGCCTGTGGCTCAAGACCTTCGATGTGAGCCGAAGATGATCGAGGGGTAGCACGCAGCGTGCAGAGGTGCTTCAACAAGCAAAATTGCTGATGCTCCATGGCCTGAGGGTTACTTCCCAGAGGTGTCCGGATTGTGGCAGTGGGAGTGGTTCTACATCACAGCTCCCCGACGTGCCAAGTGGGTAGCTGCCCCCACCTTTCGCTCAGCCCCCCACCACAACTGATGTCATGGATCAGCAGGGGGCTGAGCTGGGGTCCAGCCAAGGACGTGCCAATACTACAAAGCCGTATCCGAGATCTCTTTGAGAGAGATTTTAGTTTGGTTATGGTAGTGCATGTGGGAATTCAACCTGGAAGGACCGTGAGCTATTCAACATTTCCTCGGCATGACGCACGAAGAGATGTACAAATTTTTCTTCGGACCACAAATAATGTGTCCGGACATCACTGAGGATGCATGTCTGAGCTGCAATTGCCTGGATACCCAAGTAAGTAGCCCTGCATCCGAACACACTGCCTTTTATTTATCGCAACATTAACCTAAAAAAGCCGCTCTTTAACCCAGGATTGGATAGCGAAGGCAAAGTTTATCAGGTGTTCGGCCCCCCTCCCTGAGACCTCACCAAATCCCGTGCTAACCAGGATGCTGGAGATCGCGCCTTATCAAGCGCCCTCGGGAGAAGATAAAGGGGGGAACAAGGAGGCTAGCGCCTCCGCGAAGGAGGTTAGCTGGGGGGAGGAACTGAAACTTCCTCTCCCCAGGGACGGAAGAGAACCGCCTCTGAGGATCCGTAGACAACAGTCTCCAAACGGGGGAAGAAATCTCCGCCGGATGGTCCTACCCTGGGGGATACCCTGTCCGTACTATGCCCTCAAGGGGATCAGCCCTCCACCGAGCTGTAAGCAAAAAGGTAAGTGAAAATATCTTGCTTTACCTCTGAGGAAAATAACCGAGGCATTTATCTTGCAGTTCGGATCTTAGCCCTTCTCAGCAGAGCTCGTCTTCAGGGGATCTTCTTCCAGAGCTGATGGAGAGCAAAACGCCTCCCCCTGCCACACCACCTCATGAGGCGGGCAACCCCGAGCTGTCGTCGCGGAGGGTTTCTCCTGATCCGGCAAAGCCATAAGGTAAGCCTATGGCCACCCGAAGTCCTCAGTATCCGGCTCTCGAAGAGAGCAGTCAAAAGTGTCCGGCATCGTCTGGTGTGTGGTCGGACGTACTAAGGGATCTGCTGGAGCAAGCGGCTATCTCAGAAGAGCACCACACATTGATGGATACGGTGATTGAAAGGATTTCGTCCACCGAAAGAGGGTTGCATGAAGCCTTCATGAGTCTACTGACAGGTTTTGAGGTACACAAAATGATGTACTTTGTTGACAGTACCGCACATTTTTAGATGTGCCCTGTGTAGATAGTAGCCCCTGAGACTCTGGTTGTCGTCGAAAAGGGCGGCACACATAGGATCATATTCCCAGGTAATAACCAGACCGCCTTTATGTGCAGGTGGTTGAAGCTCCGGTGGCTAGCCGGACTGATGGGTTTGCCGAACTAAAGCGACAACTGGATGCGGCAGATGCCGACATCGTGCTTGTTAACAAGCGGCTTGACGAGGCACAGGGTAGGTGATTTTTCTGGTGAATGCCACATAGTAAGAGCAGCATGATGCCACAGTGGAGACCCTTCGGGCGGAGCTTGCCCGAGCCCAGGAGCAAGCAAGGAGTAATAATGCGTCCGCTTTAAAGGCGGCCGAAGAGTTAAGGCCCGAACAGGCCGCACATTGCAAGAGCAAAGAAAAGATTGCCAAGATGGCCGTGGAGTTAAAAGATGCTGCTAACTGTTACCGGCTTCTTCAAGAAGAAAACCGGGCGAAGGCGACGGACCTGGTGAAGGCCCGGGTGGCTGCCAAGGAAGCCCGCTCCAAAATTAGAGCGATGAAGGAGGAGCTGAATCAAGCTGCGGATATCGTTTCTGGGAAGCCCTTCTTGTTGCGGACTAAGTTCGGAGATCCGAAATATGCTCCTTTGGACTGGCTATGGAGTTCTGCGAACGAGTACATAGATTTGGCTGCAAGTACTGTTGATGCGGCCGAGTACTTCAAGGATCAGAAAGGTCCTGAAGTGGAGAAGCTATTCTGGTCACAGTTTCACGCTCCAGTCCGTCCGCTGTTGCTGAATGAACGATTAACCGGTTGGGCCAAGCTCCATAGATTATCTGGACTTGGCATGAGGTCCGTTGTGGATCATCTGTGGCCAGGAGGGCCAAGGCCGAATAGCTACTTTATCTTAGTGCAACAATTCCTTGGTGTTGTGCCACACATCGATGCTGTAAAGAGGTCAGCGTGCATAGAAGGCTCGCGGATGGCCCTTGCCCGTATCAAAACATACTGGGCGGAGATGGATGCCACCACTATTGCGGCACAGGGTTCGGCCATAGGCCGAGTGGCTGCCGAGCACTACTTTGAAGAAGTTCTTGAAGGCGTTCATTTGATAGAGGCTCAGTGATCGAAGAATATTATGTTTAAGTGACATGTATTCCCATAGTAAAAACAATGTTTTATTGAGTTTATCAAGGTTGTACTTATACTTCTGCCCGAAAGTACCATGATGCCTCCTGTGCGGCCGTTTATGTATATATGTATATAACCTGAAAGATGGCAGTCGTCGGCTTCAGCCCCCACGCATATAATGCGGGGGTGTTCGCAGAAGACGCATGTTCACACTTGATCCAACGTCTTGGTCCATTAAGGAGGTGATAGCGCAGCGAACTAGGCAATCGGACTATAATGCTTTAACACTTTCACTTAGCCAGAGGAGTTTGATAGTGGGGCTACTATATAGCCCCTGGTGGCTCCGCGCTCATCCGAATTCGGGGCGTGTACATGCCTGGCCGGGAAACGGCCCTTCGTTAAAGCGGAGGAATCCCGAAGATTCCGCTAGGTCATCGAGTGGTTTACCAGTCTCACGCTATATCATGACAGTAAGTTTTCGGCTTTCTCTACTGAGGTGCTCGTCCGGATGAACCAGGGCACAATCGCAGTAGTTCTCCTGGTGCTGCCTTAGCCGATAGAGCGGAACGTAAGGCAGCAAAACACAGGAGCCGGGCAAACCCAACATTTGACCAAAGACATGATTCGGAGCTGATGCATATAAGGCCAAACTCGCGACGCCGAACACTCCCTAAGGTATTCGGTCTTTATGATGTAAACCGGGCTAAACGGTGCCCTTTGTAATAAGCCCCTAGTGTCCAGGTACGTGCAATATTCCGGCATGGCCACATGCCAATACGTCAACATCCTTCTCAATTATACTGAGAATCCGGGGGATGTGTATCAACAAGAGATAGTAAAAAGGTTTACGCAGGGTCTTAATCTAAAAAGAATCCTTGGAACGGGTCCCTGCTGCACGTCTGCGCCTGTGTCTCCGTTGTGCCGTATCCTGGACGGGTGTAGCACGATGGTCATCTGTAAAAGAGAGGAACTTAGTTGAAAAGTTGTCGTGCAAAAAGGTAGGTTATACTAAATAAACCATGTATAGTTCAAGATGAGTAAAGTTGAGCCTAATTGTCACTTTTTACACGCGTTGAGCCCCTTGTATTGTTATAGGGGTATAGTCATCAAACCTGTATCAATTATATATAGCTGCACTGGACTCGTCTAACCGTGTCCGTGGTCTTAACGACCTGTCAGATGCTCTAGTTGGTGAGGCCGTCTAGTGTGCGGCTGCCAAGGCGGCCGCACGGTCTTCCGCGCGCAAGGAGCGCTCAATATTTCCATTTACTGTAATGATGCCACATGGACTGGGCATCTTAAGTACGAGAGAAGCGTAATGCGGTATTGCATTAAAGCGAGCGAAAGCTTCACGTTCGAGTAGTGCTTGATAGCCACTTTGGAACGGAGCGATGTGGAAGGTTAAATTTTTGCTGCGGAAGTTATCAGGAAAGCCGAATATAACCTCTAGTAGCAGGGAGCCCATGCAACAGGCTTCTGGGCCTGGCGTTACTCCTTTAAAGGTAGTATTGCTATGGCTAACTTTTGTTGGGTCAATCCCCATTTTGCGGACTGTGTCCTGATATATCAGGTCTAAACTACTGTCGCCGTCCATCAGGACTCGTGTGAAGTGGTATCCGTTAATTATCGGGTCTAACACCAAGGCAGTCCATCCTGCATGCCGGATACTTGCCGAGTAATCCCGATGGTCAAAGGTGATTGGTTGGGATGACCAGTGGCGGAACTCCGCGGTGATAGGCCCTGGGGCATGTGTCTCTATGATTGCCACTTTGTTACTCCCCTTCATCACGTGTAATACGTTTACTGTTTTGATTTCTGGCGGGAATTTCTTCTGTTCCCCAGTGCTTTGCTTGCGAGGCTCATCCTCGTCTTCGCTTGGTGTATCCTGCCCCTTGTGTTCCACGTTGAGCTTGCCAGACTGCTTGAAGACCCAACATTCTCTATGGATATGATTTGCAGGTTTATCGGGAGTGCTGTGGATCTGGCATATTTTGTCCAGAATCTTGTTTAGGCTGGATAGTTCATCTGTGTTGCCTTTGGAGGGTAGGTTTTGCTGACCTGCCCGAGAGCTTCTGAATCCGGCGTTTACCGCCGTGCTCTTCGGGCTGTCTTCTTTATTCCGGCGCTTGTTTTTGCT
This sequence comes from Triticum urartu, assembly GCF_003073215.2. Lineage (NCBI taxonomy): Eukaryota > Viridiplantae > Streptophyta > Magnoliopsida > Poales > Poaceae > Triticum > Triticum urartu. Next base: position 329,985,115 of record NC_053024.1, read on the forward strand.
GCGTCGTGGTTTCCCGTTTCCGTCCCTGACTTCAGATGTTCTTGGGTCGCTGGTGCTGCATCTGGCTAACCAGCTGTCCTCGCCCGCGCAAAAGCGGGTCATGAGACTTGTTAATGCTGCCATTGTTCTCGGCTTTTCTTGGCTGAGGTGTCTGGCAAGCCATTTGTCTCGAACGCTGTGCTTGAAAGCTGCTAAGGCTTCGGCGTCCGGACAGTCGACTATTTGGTTCTTTTTAGTGAGAAACCTGTTCCAAAGCTTTCGGGCTGACTCTCCGGGCTGTTGAGTTATATGACTTAAATCGTCTGCATCCGGTGGTCGGATATAGGTCCCTTGAAATTTTTCCCAAAAAGCGTCTTCGAGCTCTTCCCGACTTCCAATGGAGTTTTCGGGGAGGCTTTTAAGCCAGTGCCGAGCTGGCCCTTTGAGCTTGAGGGGTAAGTACTTGATGGCGTGGAGATCGTCTCCTCGAGCCATGTAGTCCTCAATCCAGACCCCAGGGTCTATCGTTCTGTCGTACGCCTCTATGTTTACGGGTTTGAATCCCTCTAGAAATTCATGGTCCAGCACCTCATCGGTGAAACATAGGGGGTGTGCGGCACCGCTGTATTTGGGTGTACTGTGGTGTTCGGATTTTTGTTATGTTGCATTGCGTGCTGGAGCGCACTTGCTTGTCCCGTAGATGTATCTGGTTGCGCCGTCCTTTTTATGCGAGCCCTCACGTGGATCGCGTACTGGCTTGTGTGCGGCGTCGTTTGCCGCTCTAAGGTGGCCACGAGGTCGTCTATCGGATCGGATGGCTGTTTTGTTTTTCGATTGCAAGGGATGTAAGGCCTCCTCATCGAATTCAGGTAGCAGCTTTCGCTTCGGGTAGCTCTTTGTGTGGCGACTACCGCCGTATTTTGCTGCAGTGTTGAGGACTTTACTCCATCTAATTCAGAGTGTGTCTTGTGCATCCCTGAGCCTTTGCTTCTGCTTTTTCAGACTCCTCACAGTGGCAACAAGCCTTTGATGGGTATTCTGTTGTTCTGGGTGCCTGTCCGGTGTGATGTCATCTGGACTGTTATCTTCGCCAGAGTCGGGTTGTTCGGTTTGATTCTCCGTGTTGCCGTGGTCGGACGGTGGTTCAATGTCGTGTTTGTTGTCCGCTTGCTTACCCTGCTCTATCGCTGGGTCTATATGATCTATGTTTCTGTAGAGGCGGGATTTGGAGCGGCGCTTACGCCGCTGCTTTGACTGCTTCTTGAGGGAACGATCCTCCGCTGCGTCCTTCCGTTCCTCATCGTCATTTTCTTTCGGTGTGTCCACCATGTATACATCATATGATGAAGTGGGCATCTAGTGCCCTGTGGGCAGTGGCTCCTATTCGTCTCCTGCATCGTCGTCCATACCGTTGATGTCTTCAGAGTCGAAGTCGAGCATGTCGGTTAAATCGCCGACAGTAGCTACTAAATGGGTGGTGGGTGGGTGGCGAATTTCTTCGTCATCCGCATCCCAATCCTGCCGGACATAGTTCGGCCAGGGCTCTCCTGACATGGAGAGAGACTTTAATGAATTCAGTATGTCGCTGAAGGGCGAGTGCTGAGAGATATCCATGGAGGTGAACTCCATGATTGGTGCCTAGTCGGATTCGATAGGCACGGGTGCAGGCGGTTCGGAGTCCGTGGCCCGGGAAGGATCCGGCAGTTCGGCGACACGGCTCTCGTTAGGGGTGAAGTTAGTATTTGGCTCTATCGCCGCCGAAAGTGCGGCCTCCATGGTGGGGTCTATCCACCCATCCTTGGATGGCGCAACTGGCTCCGAATTGAGGGTCGGAGCGGTCGCCGGTGCGATCTCCCGAACACTGTCCGATGGTAGAGCTAAATCATGCTCATCGTGATCGTGCGGCGCACTCGGCAAGGGCTCGAATCCGTCGAAGATCAAGTCTCTGTGGATGTCGGCCTTGCGGTTTATGCTTCCAAACCTGACCTAGTGCCAGGGGCGTAGCTCTCGATCTGCTCCAGATGGCCAAGCAAGTTGGCCCGCAGTGCGGAGCCGCCGAATACAAAGATCTGTCCGGGGAGAAAAGTCTCACCCTGGACTGCATCGCTATCGATGATTGAAGGAACCATCCAGCCTTATGGTGACACGACACAAAGGAACTCTCAATGAAAGCACCAATGTCGGTGTCAAAACCGGCGGATCTCGGGTTGGGGGTCCCGAACTGTGTGTCTAAGGCGGATGGTAACAGGAGGCAGGGGACATGATGTTTTACCCAGGTTCGGGCCCTCTTGATGGAGGTAATACCCTATGTCCTTCTTGATTGTTCTTGATAATATGAGTAGTACAACAATTGATCTACCACGAGATCAGAGAGGCTAAACCCTAGAAGCTAGCCTATGGTATGATTGTCTGTTGTTCGTCCTACAGACTAAACCCTCCGCTTTATATAGACACCGGAGGGGGCTAGGGTTACATAGAGTCAGTTACAAGGAAGGAAATCTACATATCCGTACTGCCAAGCGTGCCTTCCACGCCAAGGAGAGTCCCATCTGGACACGGAATGAAGTCTTCAATCTTGTATCTTCATAGTCCAATAGTCCGGCCAAAGGATATAGTCCGGTTGTTCGGATACCCCTAATCCAGGACTCCCTCAACCAGCAAGCCTTCCTGTGAAGCCGGACGCTCCAAACTGATGCCCGGATCATCCGGAACCACCCGGACGTCCAGACCACCTCGTGGTCACCGGACCCCCGTCGACGACTGTGAATAATCCGGACGGCCGCCCAGATCATCCGGACCCCTGACAACCGGATCATCCGGATCATCTGGACTACCACTTGCGTGTGTGTTTTGGGCCGAAGCCCATGTACCCTTTCGCCCCTCTAGCCTATATAAATGACTCCACCTGCACTTTTCTATGGTTAGCAAATTATTAGCTCATTTGAGAGATAGAGCTTTTCTCATCCACTTGGTTACTTCTCCATTGGACTCCACGACCTATTCGGAGAAGATCCCGCAAGAGGATTCGAGACCCCTAATGGGAAGACCCCTCAAGACCTCCTCACGGAGAAGAACTTTCTACTTGTATCATCCGTAGTTGATCATGGATCGTGTATCTCTTTAGGTTTTGAGGATCTAGCACATGTGTAATTGAATCTTGTTGATTTGAGTGATTCTCTCGTGCTTCCCCTTGTGTTTTCCCCTTGTGTTCTTCGCGGTATCCGCTCCAATCGTGAAATATCGGGCATCTAGGGTTCTACCCTACATCATCTTGGATCAGAGCAAGGTTTATTATGAATTTGGAGCACCTACCCCTTTGTTTTCTAGCCTAATTTTGTTGATTTCATCCTAATTTTGAAAATTTCCCACCAAAAAATAGCCCCCAATTTTTTTGTGATTTGTTCGTATGATGAAGTTTTGTTGATTTTGATCCATGGATTCTTTGTGTTGCAAGTGGATCTTTCCTTTCCCCACCATTTCCCCCACGAAACCCATAGAAAATCCATGAATTCCTCAGTTTTTTCACCATTTTCGAGTTCATCTTGAGCCATCTCTGATGTAGGGTAGAGACCCTAATCGCCCGATCTTTCACGATAGGAGCGGATCCCGAGAAGAACACGAAGAACACGAGGATGAACGGAAGGAAAACACAAGAGGAAATCACTAAACCGACATGAATAAGTCACACATGGGCTAGATCCTCGAGTACATAGAACGATACACAAATCCACGGACAACTAGGGACGATACACGGTAACCGGTTCTTCTCCGTGAGGAGGTCTTGATGGGGCCGCCCAAGAGGGGGGTCTTGAATCCAAGTAGATCTTCTCCGAAGAGGGGCCGCAGTCTCTCTCGAGGAGGAGATCGGTATGGATGAGCGAAGCTCTATCTCGAAGTATGAGCTAAACCAACGCTACCCCTAGCTAGGATGAATGGGGGGTCTATTTATAGTCTAAGTGCAAAAGGGGGCGAAGTGAAGGGGTACATGGGCCTCGGGCCCGAATCTGGACGCAGCCAGGTACCGGACGTCCGCTGGGGACCGGTCGTCCGGTGTCTCAGGAGCGGCCGGACGTCCGGAGTCCTCCGGTCATCCGCTGGTTCTGCTCTATGATGGGGGTGCCGGACGTTCGGTAGCTCCGGACTTCCGCTGATGTTGGCTCGGGTGCTGGTGCACCGGTCGTCCGGTCCGGACCGGACGTCCGCTCATTCGCTTCGGGTGCAGGGGCACCGGTCGTCCGGTCTGGGACGGACGTCCGATCGCTGGGGCTCGGCTGAGGCTTCAGGCACCGGACGTCTGGTCCCGGCTGGTCATCCGGTTGCTGGGACTTTTCCTGCATCCCTTCTTCTTCTCTGTCTTCTCGTCCATCTTCCTCTTCTTCTTGTCCTTGCTCCTTAGCTTCTCCATTGTACCTGAGTATGCACAAAGTATCCATATGAGGTAGTAGCCATGCTTCATGCGCATCGAAGTGTAATTGTGAGAGGAGAGATGTCACCTCGGTTTCAAGGGCTCTTGGATGTGATCGAGTCATGGGTCCGATAGGCACTTGATGAGATGATGGTAGGTCCATGGGGATGACTTTGGGATGCTCCGCATCATCTCCCCTCCCTTGGGGAAGATCCGTCCTCGGATCAAAATCTTCATCACCATGGAAAGGAGAGAGAGCCTTGATGTTGAAGATGTCGCTCACGTTGTACTTGTCGCGTGGAAGGTCGATCTTGTAAGCGTTGTCGTTGTAGCATGCAAGCACCTTGAAGGGTCCATCCGCTCGTGGACGAAGCTTGGATTTGCGTTCTTGTGGGAAGCGGTCCTTGCGAAGGTGTAGCCACACTTGATCACCAATGTTGAAGACCATAGGTTGCTTGTTGAAGTTGAGCTTGGTCGCAAGGCGCTGAACTTGGCGCTCGATGGTGTTTCTTCTATCTTCATGCATCTTCTTGAGATGTGTCACACGCGCACTTGCGTCCAAATTGATGCGCTCTTGGAGTGGTAGAGGAAGAATATCCAATGGTGACAAAGGGTTGAATCCGTAGACGACCTCGAAAGGGGACTTGCAGATTGTTGAGTGTCTTGCTCGGTTGTATGCGAACTCGGCGATGGGTAGACACTCCTCCCACTCCTTGATGTTCTTCTTGATGAGTACTCGAAGTAGAGCGGAGAGTGTGCGGTTTGTCACCTCCGTTTGGCCGTCGGTTTGAGGATGGTATGCCGTGGAGAAGAGTAGCTTGATTCCGAGCTTGGCGCATAGAGTCTTCCAAAAGTAGCTAAGGAACTTGACGTCGCGGTCCGAGACGATAGTCTTTGGCACTCCATGAAGGCGCAAGATTTCCCTACAAAACAAATTTGCAATATGTGAAGCATCGTCTATCTTGTTGCAAGGAATGAAATGAGCCATTTTGGAGAAACGGTCCACGACAAAAAAAACGGAATCCTTGCCATTTTGAGTTCTAGGCAAACCAAGCACAAAGTCCATGCTAATATCTTCCCATGGTTGGTATGGAATCAGTAGAGGCATATAGAGGCCATGAGATTGAGCTTTGGACTTAGCATTGCGGCATGTCGAACATCGGTTGGTGAAGCAATTGACGTCCCGAAACATCTTTGGCCAAAAGTAGCTCTTCGAGAGCGTGGCGAACGTCTTATCGCGTCCAAAGTGTCCCATTAATCCTCCTCCATGCGATTCCTGCAAAAGCAATAAATGAAGGGATGACTTGGGGATGCAAAGTTTGTTAGCTCGCATAAGGTAGCCGTCTTTGATGTAATAGCGCTCCCACGATGTATTCGACAAAAACTTGGCATAAGGGGTGGCAAAAGTTTCATCATGCACATACAAATCTTTGATATGCTCGAAGCCAATGACATCTAACCCGAGTTGTGTGACTAGCATGCATATGCGGGAAAGAGCATCCGCGACGATGTTTTCTTTACCCTTGATGTACTTGATGACATAGGGAAAAGACTCAATGAATTCACTCCATTTAGCATGACGCTTGTTCAACTTAGTTTGACCCTTGAGATACTTGAGGGTCTCATGATCGGTATGAATGATAAACTCGTGGGGACGAAGGTAATGTTCCCATTCATGTAAAACGCGGACTAAAGCATATAGCTCTTTGTCATAGATGGGATAGTTGAGTTGCGCTCCAGAAAGTTTCTCACTAAAGTAAGCTATGGGGCGCTTCTCTTGCGTTAACACACCTCCTATGCCATTACCGCTAGCATCGCAATGAATCTCAAAAGGCTTGTCGAAGTTGGGTAAAGCAAGCACGGGAGCATGAGTAAGCAAATTCTTAAACTCATTGAATGCGATATCTTGGGATGGTCCCCAAACAAAAGGCGCATTCTTCTTGCTCAAAGCATGTAAAGGCGAAGCAATGGTGCTAAAATCCTTTACAAAGCGACGATAGAAGCCCGCAAAACCAAGGAAACTACGCACTTGATGCAAGTTGGTTGGTTGCGGCCAAGTCTTAACAGCATTGATCTTGCACTCATCTACATGAACACCCTTAGAAGAGACCACAAAACCCAAGAAAACGAGCATATCAACACCAAATAGGCATTTCTCCATATTAGCATAGAGACGCTCTTTTCTAAGAGTTTGCAAAACGGTGTGGACATGGGTGACATGTTCTTGGATAGATTTGCTAAACACAAGAATGCCATCGAAGTAAACCACAACAAATATACCAATGTAAGGGCGAAAGACATGATTCATAAGGCACATAAAAGTGCCCGGTGCTTCCGAGAGACCCATAGGCATGACTAACCACTCATACAAACCAAACTTGGTTTTGAATGCGGTTTTCCATTCATCACCCTCTTGTATGCGGATTTGATAGTAACCACTCTTAAGATCGATTTTGGAGAATATAGTGGCACCACTAAGCTCATCTAGCATATCATCTAGGCGTGGAATGGGGTACCTATATCTAACGGTGATAGCATTGATAGGTCTACAATCGGAGCACATGCGAAAGCTACCGTCACGTTTTGGCATAAGAATGACCGGTACGGCACAAGGACTCAAACTTTCATGCACATGTCCATGGTCTATGATATGCTTTACTTGCCTTTGTATTTCTTTGGTTTCTTCGGGGTTGACGCGGTATGGAGCTTTGTTGGGAAGCGGCGCTCTGGGGATGAGATCAATTCGGTGCTCAATGCCTCGTAGTGGAGGTAGACCCGGAGGTAGCTCATCGGGGAAAACATCTTGGAATTCCTGCAATAGAGAAGATAACACCAAAGGTAGATCGTGAGAGTTGTTAGTTTGTGTGACCTTATCCTTGCACAATAGGACATAGTGTAGGACACTTGATGGGTTCTCACACACTTCTCTCATCTCACGTTTGGTGGCAAAGAGAACTAAGTTTTTCTTGTCGCTCATCGTGGAGTCACTCAATTTGGGCTTGTGGCGCGCACTCTCTTTTTGGTGGATCGCTCTCTCACTATTTTCTCCACGATGGGTGGCTTGCTTGTCGGCGAGCACTTGGCTTGGAGACATAGGACGTAGCACGAATTCTTTCCCTTTCATCTTGAAGCTATAGTGATTTGTACGCCCATTGTGAATGACACCTCGGTCAAATTGCCATGGCCGTCCAAGGAGGAGGTGGCAAACGATCATCGGAAGGACATCACATTCTAATGTGTCTTCATAGGCGCCGATCTTGAAAGAGACTTGTACTCTATGCTCGACTTGTATGGTGCCGGTGTCGCTTAGCCATTGAACCTTGTAGGGGTGAGGGTGCTTCATCTTGACCAATTGGAGCTTGGAGCATAGTTCTTCACTTGCTAAGTTGTGGCAACTCCCTCCATCGATGATGACCTTGACGGATCGTCCATTGAAGCCGGCCTTGGTGTGAAAGATATGGCATCTTTGATCTTCATCTTGTTGATGTTGAAGAGTCAAGACCTTGGAGACAACAAGAGCGGGGCTTGAATCTTCATCGCAAAAGACTTGGTCATCTTCCTCTTCATTGCTCACGTGTCGATGCATGGCCACTTGCTCAAGAGCTTCCATTTCTCCTTCACTCATGGAGTCATAGGTTCAGTCGTTGTTGAGGATCATGGTGCGCTTGTTTGTGCACTCGAAGGACTTGTGGCCTTGGCCGCCGCATGTGAAGCATTTGATAGAACTTGTCTTGATGGTCTCATCGGGTGGAGTAGATGATGATGGAGCTTTCTTGAAGTTGTTTGTAGTAGGAGGACGACTTGAGCTTGTCGAAGCTTTCTTGTAACTTGACTTGTCGCCGTTGCTTGTAGAAGGCTTGGTTGAGGTAGAAGGTGTTGGAGTCATCGAAGCTTGATTGTTGGAGAGGCCATAGGACTTGGATGAGAACTTGGCATACTTGAAGTCGTCTTGTACTTGCCGTTCCGCTTTGGTAGCTTGATGCACTAGCTCGATGAGGTTCGAGTATGGTTGGAAGTCGGCGATCTTCTTGATAGGATGATTGAGTCCATTCAAGAACCTTGCCATAGTTTTCTCATCATCTTCTTTGACATTGGCTCGTATCATGGAAATCTCCATTTCCTTGTAGTACTCTTCAACGCTCTTGGTGCCTTGCTTGAGTTGTTGAAGTTTCTTGAAGAGGTCGCGGTTGTAGTAGTTTGGCACGAATCGTGCTCTCATGACATCCTTCATTTGTGCCCAAGTAGTGATGGGTGGTTCACCTCTTGCCTTGCGGCGCTCAATTACTTGTTCCCACCAAATGAGGACATAGTCTTGGAACTCAAGGGATGCCATCGCGATCTTCTTCTCTTCTTCATAATTGTGCAAACGGAAGATCTTGTCAACTTTCAATGCCCATGAAAGGTATTCTTCGGGATCGTTGCTTTCGTTGAACTTGGGCATGGTGAACTTGAGCTTGCCACGGCGTTGCTCTTCATTGTGTTGGGGTCGGGGATGATAACGCCCATGTTGTAGATGATTGTTCAACTCGTGGTGCTCTTGACGCGGAGGGTTGTCAACCACGGGAGGTGATTTTGGGGGGAATATGGGGAATTTGGGAGGGATTTCGAGGTTGAGATGGTGGGGGAAGGCTAGATCTACTTGCAACGCAACAAATTCATGGATCAAAACCAACAAAACATCATCAAAACTCACAAAACACAAGAAAAATTTTTGGGGCTATTTTTGTGGGGATTTTCGGATTAGGACGAAAACAACAAAATCAAGCTAGAAAAACGTATAGGGGGCTCCGAAATCGTGATCAACCTTGCTCTGATACCAAGATGATGTAGGGTAGAGACCCTAATCGCCCGATCTTTCACAAAAGGAGAGGATCCCGGAAAGAACACGAAGAACACGAGGATGAACGGAAGGAAAACACAAGAGGAAATCACTAAACCGACACGAATAAGTCACACATGGGCTAGATCCTCGAGTACATAGAACGATACACGAATCCATGGACAACTAGGGACGATACACGGTAACCAGTTATTCTCCGTGAGGAGGTCTTGATGGGGCCGCCCAAGAGGGGGGTCTTGAATCCATGTAGATCTTCTCCGAAGAGGGTCCGCAGTCTCTCTCGAGGAGGAGATCGGTATGGATGAGCGAAGCTCTATCTCAAAGTATGAGCTAAACCAACGCTACCCCTAGCTAGGATAAATGGGGGGGGGTCTATTTATAGTCTAAGTGCAAAAGGGGGCGAAGTGAAGGGGTACATGGGCCTCGGGCCCGAATCTGGACATAGCCAGGTACCGGACGTCCGCTGGGGACCGGTCGTCCGGTGTCTCAGGAGCGGCCGGACGTCCGGTGTCCTCCGGTCGTCCCTGGATCTGCTCTGTGATGGGGGTGCCGGACGTCCGGTAGCTCCGGACTTCCGCTGATGTTGGCTCGGGTGCTGGTGCGCCGGTCGTCCGGTCCGGACCGGACGTCCGCTCGTTCGCTTCGGGTGCAGGGGCACCGGTCGTCCGGTCTGGGCCAGACGTCCGCTCGCTGGGGTTCGGCTGAGGCTTCAGGCGCCGGACGTCCAGTCCTGGCCGGTCGTCCGGTGGCTGGGACTTTTCCTGCATCTCTTCTTCTTCTCCGTCTTCTCGTCCATCTTCCTCTTCTTCTTGTCCTTGCTCCTTAGCTTCTCCATTGTACCTGAGTATGCACAAAGTATCCATATGAGGTAGTAGCCATGCTTCATGCGCATCGAAGTGGAATTCTGAGAGGAGAGATGTCACCTCGGTTTCAAGGGCTCTTGCACGTGATCGAGTCATGGGTCCGGTAGGCACTTGATGAGACGATGGTAGGTCCATGTGGATGACCTTGGGATGCTCCGAATCAATCTCCGTGCGCAGTTGACCTACCCGGATCATCCGGACCTTGACCTGGATCATCTGGCTACCTCTGCCGAAACTGCATTTTCTGCAGTTTTTGTACACCGCCACCTACGCCTTCGCATACCCACTTCCACCACCACCCCCACCTAACTTCCGCAAACCCCTAGATTCCAACAATATCACTGCTTCCCGCTACCACCATTTGACTTTGGTTTTGAGAATTTGAGTTGTGGTTCATCGTTTCCTAGGGTGTTTCGGCTAACTAGGAACGGTTCAACATCGACATCACTGCCGCTCACAAGGACTCGTCATCGACAACAACTACTCATCCATTTTGACACCCCAACCGTAAGCAGGGACGGTAACTTCGATGACACCTTTGTGTACTCCTTGCCATTATATTTATAACCGCATAGCCCGTTTTGCGTCACTTACCCATCTAGACTAGCCATTTGAGTATTGCCGGCAACGCTACTTGTTCACATTAGTGATCATAGTTCCCATAGCATACATACCATATCATCTTGATATCCTCAGCTTGGTATCATCATATCATCTCTTGTGTCACAAGGTTGTCTTCGCATATACACAATTGCTATCTTGGTTCATGATGTTTCGCATAATAGGCCAAGGAAAGAGTTCAAAAGAGAAAGAGCCAAACAAGCTTTTAAGAAAAAGAGAAAGATAAGCAAAGAGCTTTTAAGAAAGAACCATAACATCATACTACATGAAGATTGTCATACTCGATCATCTAGGATCATATCACCGGAGTCATACTCGATCATCTTGGATCATATCACCGGAACACCATACATATAGCATACTTGGGATAGAAGTCATTGCATTTTTTCTTAGTAGGTTGTGCACAAGTATCGTATCCGCCTATTGTGCAATCATGCTAGCATCTCTCTAGAGTTGTGTAACAACCGCATTTTCTATGGATTCCACATTTCCGCTCATTTTTGGATTGCACAACGCCATTTATCTATTTGTGTGTGTGTTTCCGGGTACCACTAGTTGCTATTGGTCTACTTGTTGCATTTGCGAATTTGCGAATCTTTCTCAACATTATTGAGCCTTACTAACAATGGCATCAAATTTTGTGCCACTATCCTCACCAAGCTCCACCAAAAGGCTTTATTTGTGTAGGTGTGAGAACCGACAAGAATTGGTATCAATTGTGCTATTTCCTTGCTACACTATTGAGTGATCATTGATCCATCTTCAACTTCGGTCAAGGTACATTTGGTATAGTTCTTCTCTTTCTCCCACTCACATATTCTCTTGGAATGATGGATAGGCCAAGTGATTCTACCAATCCAATCTTCCTCGAGCAAGACAACGACCCGAACACCAACGTCACTAATAACCACCTCTTCGGTGCACAAAGAGCTTTGCATCAAGAACAACAAGCATTGAGTGACCGCATCGAGAATCTCGCCACCGACTTGTGCCTCTCCGAGCGACGTACAAGAGACTACTTCGAAAACAAGGTCGATGAACAAAAACAAGAGAACAATGCAAGAATGGACAAGATACGTTCCTTGTTGGTCAACCACTCTTATACCACTTTGTCCTACTCAAGATGGAGCCACTCGAGTCGACACTCCAACGACACCATCTCCGGCTCAAGTACACCGACATTGAACACTCTTTGTCGAGCCGCGTGACAAGACCATCAAGTAAACCGCAATCCTCTACACGGAACCGATCCTCAAGAGAAACTTCTAGCGCAAGAACATCAACATCGTCAAAATCAAGCTACTCTTGCGCAAGCACAAGAAAGGCAATGCCTACGCCAACAAGAGGAAGAGCGAGCACACCAACACCAAGACGAACAAGATGTCAAGGCTCAACATCTTCAACAACAACAGCGTGAAGCACAAGCACTCGAGGTGCAACATTCCCTCCGAGACACAAGCCGCGCCGTAGCCGCACGCAACCGGCATACTCATGAGCAAGAAGAAGCACTTTGTGAAGAAGTTCAAGAGAGGAACTATCAAGCTCGATTGCACCGACAAGTTCCCCAAACACCTCCACAAGCTCGACAAGAACCCCAAGTTCACCAAGAGCAACAAGACAATGGGAATCCTCCATGCCAAGAGCAACATGAGGTTGACAATACTCCACGTCAAGGACGTCATCACCCTGACCTCAACACAATGAAGAGCAATGCTATAGCAAGCTCAATTTCACCATGCCCAAGTTCACCGGAAGCAATGACCCCGAAGAGCAACTTTCATGGGCATTGAAGGTTGACAAGATCTTCCGTTTGCACAACTATGAGGAAGAGAAGGAGATCGCCAAGGAATCCGTTGAGTTCCAGGACTATGTACTCATTTGCTGGGAGCATGTCATTGAGCGACGAGAAGTAAGAGGTGAACCACCCATCACAACTTGGGCGCAAATGAAGGATGTCATGCGAGCATGTTTTGTGCCAACCTACTACAACCGCGACCTTTTCAAGAAGTTACAACTCCTCAAGCAAGGAACAAAGAGCGTTGAAGAGTACTTCAAAGAAATGGAGATTGCCACGATATGAGCCAATGTCACGGAAGATGATGAGTAAAATATGGCATGTTTCTTGAATGGACTCAATCATCCTATTAAGAAGATCACCGACTTCCAACCTTACTCCAACCTCATCGAGCTAATGCACCAAGCCACGAAGGCGGAGCGACATGTGGAAGATGACTTCAAGTATGCCAAGTTCTCCTCCAAGCCCTATGGCTTCTCCAACACCCAAGCTTCAACGACTCCACCGACTTCTACCTCAATCAAGCCTTCTACAAGCAACTGCGACAAGTCAAGTTACAAGAAAACTTCGACAACCTCAAGTCGTCCTCATACTACAAGCAACTTCAAGCCAAGAGCTTCCTCATCTACAACTCCACCGGATGAGACCATCAAGATAAGTTCCGTCAAGTGCTTCACATGCGGCGGCCGAGGCCACAAGTCCTTCGAGTGTACCAACAAGCGCACAATGATTTTCAATGACGATGATACATACGACTCCATGAGTGAAGGATAAATGGAAGCCCTTGAGAATGTGGCTATGCACCAGCAAGTGAATGAGGATATATGATCAAGTCTTTTGTGATGAAGATTCGAGCCCCTCTCTCGTTGTCTCCAAGGTCTTGACACTTCAACATCAGACAGACGAAAACTAAAGATGCCATATCTTCCACACCAAGGCCGTGATCAATGGAAGGTCCGTGAAGGTGATCATCGACGGAGGAAGTTGTCATAACTTGGCAAGTGAAGAACTATGCTCCCAGCTGTGATTGGTCAAGACGAAGCATCCCCATCCCTACATGGTGCAATGGTTAAGTGACTTCGACACTATTCAAGTGGAGCATATGGTGCAAGTTTCCTTCAAGATAGGAGCATATGAAGACACGTTGGAATGTGATGTCATCCCAATGTCCGTTTGCCCCCTCCTACTTGGACGACCATGGAAATTTGACCGCGGTGTCATCCACAATGGGCGTACAAACAAATATAGCTTCAAGATGAAGGGTAAGGAGTATGTGCTACAACCTATGTCTCCAAGTCAAGTGATCACAGACAAGCAAGCCACCCGTCGTGGAGAGAATAGTGAGAGAGCAAACCACCACAAAGAGAGTGAGCTCCACAAGCCAAAATTGAGTGCCTCCACGATGAGCGACAAGAAAAACCTAGTGCTATTTGCCACCAAAAGTGAGATGAGAGAAGTGTGTGAGAACCCATCAAGTGTTATGCACTATGTCCTATTGTGCAAGGACGAGGCAGCAAAAGCTAACACCTCTCACAATCTACCTTTAATGTTATATTCTCTATTGCAGGAATTCCAAGATGTATTTCCCGACGAGCTACCTCTGGGTCTACCTCCACTATGAGGCATCGAACAACGGACCGACCTCATCCGCGGAGAACCTCTTCCTAACAAGGCTCCCTACTGCGTCAACCCCGAGGAAACCAAGGAGATCCAACGACAAGTATAACAACTCATCGACAATGGTCACGTACGAGAAAGCTTGAGCCCTTGTGCCATCCTGAAGATCCTTGTTCCCAAGAAAGATGGTACATATCGCATGTGTTCTGATTGTCGTCCTATCAATGCCATCACGATTAGATACCGTTACCCTATTCCTTGCCTTGATGATATGCTAGATGAGCTTAGCGGAGCGACAATTTTCTCTCAAATTGATCTTAAAAGTGGCTACTATCAAATACGCATCCAAGAAGGTGATGGATGGAAAACCGCATTTAAGACCAAATTTGGCTTATATAAATGGCTTGTAATGCCAATGAGTTTATTCGAAGCACCCGGTACCTTCATGAGAGTCATGCATTATGTTCTTTGACCCTATATTGGTGTATTTGTTGTGGTCTATTTCGACGATATTCTTGTGTTCAGCAAATCACTAAAAAAATCATGTCACCCATTGAGGGAGTCCTGGATTAGGGGGTTTCCGGACAGCCGGACTATATCCTTTGGCCGGACTGTTGGACTATGAAGATACAAGATTGAAAACTTCGCCCCGTGTCCGGATAGGACTCTACTTGGCATGGAAGGCAAGCTAGCCAGTTCGGATATGGATATCTCCTCCTTTGTAACCGACCTTGTGTAACCCTAACCCCTTCTGGTGTCTATATAAATAGGAGGGTTTTAGTCCGTAGGACAACATACAATCATACCATAGGCTAGCTTCTAGGGTTTAGCCTCTCCGATCTCGTGGTAGATCAACTCTTGTAATACTCACATTGTCAAGAATAAATAAAGCAGGACGTAGGGTTTTACCTCCATCAAGAGGGCCCGAACCTGGGTAAAACATCATGTCCCCTGCCTCATATTACCATCCGCCTTAGACGCACAGTTCGGGACCCCCTACCCGAGATCCACCGGTTTTGTCACCGACATTGGTGCTTTGATTGAGAGTTACTATGTGTCGTCGCCGTTAGGCTTGATGGCTCATACGATCATCGATAGCGATGCAGTCTAGGGTGAGACTTTTCTCCCCGGACAGATCTTTGCGTTCGGCGGCTTCGCACTGCGGGCCAACTCGCTTGGCCATCTGGAGCAGATTGAAAGTTATGCCCCTGGCCACCAGGTCAGGTTTGGAAGCTTAAACTACACGGCCGATATCCGCGGAGACTTGATCTTCGATGGATTCCAGCCCCTGCCTTGTGTGCCACGCGGTCACGATGAGTACGATTTAGCTCTACCATCAGATAGTGTTCAAGAAATCGCACCGGCAGCCGTTGCGACCCTTAATTCGGAGCCAGTTGCGTCATCCACGTATGGGTGGATAGACCCCGCCACGGAGGCCGTATCCTCAGCGGCGATCGAGCCGAATATTGACCTTACCCTTCACGAGAGCCGTGTTGCCAAACTGCTGGATCCTTCTCCGGTCGTGGACTCCGAACTGCCTGCGCCTGTTCCCGTCGAATCCGATTGGGCGCCGATCATGGAGTTTACCTCTGCGGATATTTTTCAGCACTCGCCCTTCGGCAACATACTGAACCCATTAAGGTCTCTCTCCTTGTCAGGAGGATCCTGGCCGAACTATGTCCGGCAGGATTGGGATGCGGATGACGAAGAAATTCGCCGCCCACCCACCACCCACTTAGTAGCCACTGTCGACGGCTTAACCAACATGTTCGACTTCGAAGACATCGACGGTATGGACAATGATGCAGGAAACGAACAGGAACCATTGCCCACAGGGTAATGGACGCCCACTTCATCACATGACGTATACATGGTGGACACACCCAAAGAAAACAACGACGAGGAACGGAAGGACGGAGCGAAGGGTTGTTCCCTCGAGAAGCAGTCAAAGTGGCGTCATAAACGCCGCTCCAAATCCTGCCTCGGCAGAAATAATGATCATATAGACCCAGCGATAGAGTAGGGTGAACCATCGCCCGACCATGGCAGCACGGGGAATCAAACCAAACAACCCAACTCCGTCAAAGATAATAGTCCGAACGACACCACACCGGACAGGCGCCAGGAGCAACATAATGCCCACCAATGGCTTGTTCCCATGGCGAGGAGTCTGAAAAAACAGAAGCAAAGGCTCAAGGATGCACAAGACAGACTCAAAATCAAATGGAGTTAAGTACTCAACACTGCGGCGAAGTACCACAGTAATCTCCACACCAAGAGCTATCTGAAGCGAAAGTTGCTACCTGAATTTGATGAGGAGGCCTTATATCCTCCACAATTAAAAAATAAAACGGCCATCTGGTCGGATAGACGACCTCATAGCCAACATAAAGCAGCAAACGACACTGCACATAAACCAGTACGCGATCCGCGTAAGGGCTCGCATCAAAAGGACGGCGCAACCAGATCCATCTATGGACCATGCAAGCGCGCCCCAACATACAATGCAACACAACAAACATCCGAACACCACGGTACACCCAAATACAGGGGTGCCGCGCACCCCCTATATTTCACCGACGAGGTGCTGGACCATGAATTTCCAGAGGGATTCAAACCCGTAAACATAGAGGCATACGACGGAACAACAGACCCTGGGGTCTGGATTGAGGACTACATCCTCCATATCCATATGGCTCGAGGAGATGATCTCCATGCCATCAAGTACTTACCCCTCAAGCTCAAAGGGCCAGCTCAGCACTGGCTTAAAAGCCTCCCCGAAAACTCCATCGGAAGCTGGGAAGAGCTCGAAGACACCTTTCGGGCAAATTTTCAAGGGACATATGTCCGACCACCGGATGCAGAGGATTTAAGTCATATAACTCAACGGCCCGGTGAGTCAGCCCGAAAACTTTGGAATAGGTTCCTCACTAAAAAGAACCAAATAGTCGACTGTCCGGATGCCGAAGCCTTAGCAGCTTTGAAGCATAGCGTTCGAGACGAATGGCTTGCCAGTCACCTCGGTCAAGAAAAGCCGAGAACAATGGCAGCATTAACAAGACTCATGACCCATTTTTGCGCGGGCGAGGACAGCAGGTTAGCCCGATGCAGCACCAGCGACCCAAGTACATCCGAAGTCAGGGATGGAAACGAGAAATCACGACGCAGCAAGAATAAGCGCTGGAATAAAGAAGACAGCCCGAAGAGCACGGCGGTAAACGCCAGATTTAGAAGCTCTCGGCCAGGTCAGCAGAAGCTGCCCTCCAAAGGCAACAGAGACGAACTGTCCAGCCTAAACAAAATTCTAGACCAAATATGTCAGATCCATAGCACCCCTGATAAACTTGCAAATCATACCCACAGAGAATGTTGGGTCTTCAAACAGTCCGGCAAGCTCAACGCCGAACACAAGGGGCAGGATACACCAAGTGAAGATGAGGACGAGCCTCGCTAGCAAAGCACAGGGGAACATAAGAAATTCCCACCAGAAGTCAAAACAGTCAACGTGTTACACATGATAAAAGGGAGAAACAAAGCGGCACCTTTAGAAAAACATGCCCAAGGGCCTATCACCGCGGAGCTCCGCCACTGGTCGTCCCAATCGATCACCTTCGACCATCGGGATTACTCGGCAAGTATCCGGCGTGCAGGATGGGCTGCCTTGAAATTAGATCCAATAATTAACGGAAAAAACTTCACACGAGTCCTGATGGACGGCGGCAGCAGTTTAAATCTGATATATCAGGACACAGTCCGCAAAATGGGGATAGACCCAAAAAACTTTGCCGCAACAATGCTACCTTTAAGGGAGTAACGCCAGGCCCGGAGGCTCATTGCAGGGGCTCCCTGATACTAGAGGTTATATTCGGCTTCCCCAATAACTTCCACAGCGAAAATTTGACTTTCCACGTCGCTCCGTTCCAAAGTGGCTATCAAGCACTACTTGGACGCGAAGCTTTCGCTCGCTTTAACGCAATACCGCTTTACGCTTCCCTCAAGCTCAAGATGCCCGGTCCACGCAGCATCATTACAGTAAATGGAAATATTGAGAGTCCCTTGTTCGCCGAAGATGGTGCGGCCGCCTTGGCCGCCGCACACTAAACAGCCTCACCAACTCAAGCATTTGACAGGTCGTTAAGACCACGGACGCGGTTAGACGAGTCCGGCGCAGCTATATGTAATTAATACAGGTTTGATGGCTATACCCCTATTACAATACAAGGGGCTCAACACGCGCCAAAGTGGCAATATGGCTCACCTTTACTCATTTTGAACTATATATTGTTTATTTAGTATAACTTAACTTTTGCACGGCAACTTTTCAATTAAGTTCCTCTCTTTTTTAGATGACCATCATGCTACACCCGTCTAGGATATGGCACAATGGAGACACAGGGGCAGACGTGCAGTAGGGACCCGTTCCAAGGATTCTTTGTAGATTAAGACCCTGCGTAAACCTTTTTTACTGTCTCTTGTTGATTTACATACCTTGAATTCTCAGTACAATCGAGAAGGATGCTGACGTCATGGCATGTGGCCACGCCAGAATAATGCACGTACCTGGACACGAGGGGCTTATTGCAAAGGGTACTGTTTAGACCCGGTTTACACCATAAAGACCGAATACCTTAGGGAGTGTTCGGCGTCGCGAGTTTGGCCTTATATGCATCAGCTCCGAATCATGTCTTTGGTCAACTATTGGGTTTGCCCGGCTCCTGTGTTTTGCTGCCTTACGTTCCACTCTATCGGCTAAGGTAGCACCAGGAGAACTACTGCGATTGCGCCCTGGTTCATCTGGACGAGCACCTCAGTAGAGAAGCCAAAAACTTACTGTCATGATATAGCATGAGACTGGTCAACCCCTCGATGACCTATTGGAATCTTCGGGATTCCTCCGCATTAACGAAGGGCCGTTTCCCGGCCAGGCATGTGCGCACCCCGAATCCGGATGAGTGCGGAGCCACCAGGGGCTATATAGTAGCCCCACTCTCAAACTCCTCTTGCTAAGTGAAAGAGTTAAAGCATTATAGTCTGGTTGACTAGTTCGCTGTGCTATCACCTCCTTAATAGGACCAAGACGTTGGATTAAGTGTGAATACGCGTCTTCTGCGAACACCCCGCATTATATGCGTGGGGGCTGAAGCCGACGACTCCAATCTTTCAGGTTATATACATGTATACATAAACGGCCGCACAGGAGGCATCACAATACTTTCGGGCAAAAGTATAAATACAACCTTGATAAATTCAATAAAACGTTGTTTTTACAATGGGAATACATGTCACTCAAACATAAAATTCTTCGAGCACTGGGCCTCTATCGAACGAGCGCCCTCAAGAACTTCTTCAACGTAGTGCTCGGCAGCCACTCGGCCTATGGCTGAACCTTGCACCGCGACAGTGGTGGCATCCATCTCTGCCCAGTATGTTTTGACACGGGCAAGGGCCATCCGCGAGCCTTCTATGCACGCCGACCTCTTCCTCGCATTAATGCATGGCACCGCACCAAGGAACTGCCGCACCAAGCTAAAATAGCTGTTCGGCTTTGGCCTTTCCGGCCATAGATGATCCACGACAGACCTCAGGGCGAGTCCGGACAATCTATTGAGTTCAGCCCATTCGGCAAGCTGATCAGTCAATGGAAGCGGACGCTCTAGAACGATAAATTGTGACCAGAACATCTTGTCCACTTCACGATCCGTTTGATCTCGGAAGTATCGACAGCGCTCGCCGCTAAGTCCAGATATGCGTCGGCCGAACTCCACAGCCGATCCAGAGGGGCATACCGCCGATCGCCGAACTTCCTCCGCAGCATAAAGGGCTTCCCAACCACAATGTCCCCGGCTTCACGCAGTTCCTCCTTCTTCGCTCTCATTGCAGAGTGGGTGTCTTTGGTCGCCATTGTGGCCTTTTCGAGGTCCGTAGCCTTCGCCCGGTTTTCTTTTTCAAGAAACTGACAGCGGTCGGCAGTGTCTTTTAACTTCACAGCCATCTTGGCCATTGTCGGTGTCAAAACCGGCGGATCTTGGGTAGGGGGTCCTGAACTGTGCGTCTAGGCCGGATGGTAACACGAGGCGAGGGACACGAAGTTTTACCCAGGTTCGGGCCCTCTCGATGGAGGTAAAACCCTACGTCCTGCTTGATTAATATTGATGATATGGGTAGTACAAGAGTATATCTACCATGAGATCGGAGAGGCTAAACCCTAGAAGTTAGCCTATGGTATGATTGTTGTTGTGTATGTTGTCCTATGGACTAAAACCCTCCGGTTTATATAGACAACGAAGAGGGTTAGGGTTACACAAAGTCGGTTACAATGGTAGGAGATCTACATATCCGTATCGCCAAGCTTGCCTTCCACGCCAAGGAAAGTCCCTTCCGGACACGGGACGAAGTCTTCAATCTCGTATCTTCATAGTCCAGGAGTCTGGCTGAAGTTATAGTCCGACCATCCGGAGACCCCCTAATCCAGGACTCCCTCAGTAGCCCCTGAACTAGGCTTCAATGACGACGAGTCCGGCGCGCAGATTGTCTTCGGAATTGCAAGGCGGGTTCCTCCTCCGAATACTTCATAGAAGATTTTGAACACGAGGATCATGTCCGGCTCTGCAAAACAAGTTCCACATACAACTGTAGAGAGAATAATATTTACACAAATCTAATCTGCTAACGTATTCCGTAGTGTGACACACCACGGCCAAGCCTTTATCCGAGTCATTTTATTATCCCACCTCAGCGCGTCATGCGAGGCGGTTTCCTTGGCATGTCTTGTTAAAGCAGAGATCGTGTCCCCTTATTCCGGGATTCTCATCAATACGGGCGTGGGTAACCCAACCGCTTCTAGGACTCCTAGATTATAGGCAAGTCCAAACCGACACGGAGAGGACTCTTGATATTCACCCTCTTTATAAAGGGGACAAGGCTTTTATTTTTCCCTCCCGTGCTCTATCGAATCCTTCCCCCACCTCAAGCTCAAACGCCCGAAGTTCAGGTCAGGTGCTCCGAACCTTCAGTCATGTCCGGATCTAGCTTTCAAGGCCGATGGGTGCCTTCCTCCGTCACGGAAGAAGACATCAAAAAGTTGAGGGAGGCTAGATATCTGACCGTTGAGATTTTGCATCGGCTGCCTCCCCGAGGGCAGGTCGTCCCCACCCCTGAACCCAGCGAGAATGTCGTGTTCGTCTCCCACTTCCTCCGAGGTCTAGGCCTTGCTCTGGATCCTTTCGTCAGGGGTTTGATATTTTATTACGGGCTAGACTTCCATGATCTAGTTCCGGACTCCTTTCTTCATATCACGACATTTATTGTCGTGTGTGAGGCCTTCCTCCGGGTTACCCCTCACTTAGGCCTATGGCTCAAGACCTTTGAAGTAAAGCCGAAGATGATCGAGGGGCAACATGCAGTGTGTGGAGGTGCCTCAATACGCAAGATGACAAGAGCTCCGTGGCCCAAAGGTTCCATCCCAGAGGTGTCTGAATTGTGGCAACATGAGTGGTTCTACATCACGGCTCCTAGAAGTGCCAATTGGGCGGCCGTCCCTGTTTTCTGCTCGGGCCCTCCACCACAACTGATGTCATGGATCAGCAGAGGTCTGAGCTAGGGTCCAGCCAATGACGTGCCTATACTGCAAAGCCACATTCAAGATCTCTTCAATGGAGATTTCAGTTTGGTTGCGGTAATACAAGTTATGCTGGTTCGTCAAGTCCAGCCTTGCAAACGCCGGCATCTTCGCCTGTGGGAGTTCAATCCCGAGGGATCGAGTGTCATTCAAAATTTTCTCGGCCTGACGCACGAGGAGATGTACAAGTCATTCTTCGGACCTCAGGTGGAGTGTCCAGAAATCACCGAGGACGTGGGCCTAAGTAGTAACCGTGCCACCGAACAGGTAAGGCATCTTCCGGCCGAACATACTATCTCTCCTTTGTTATGAAGCTATTTCTGAGAGTTCGCTTTTTGACCAGGACTGGCTAACAAAGGCGAAGTTGATTCGGTGTTCGGCCCCCCTCCCTGAGGGTTTGGAAAATCCGGTATTGGAAAAGATGCTCCAGACCGCACCTTGCCCGGAGCCCTTGAAGGAAGATACTGTGGAGGATAATACAGGCCGACGCGGGCCCCCAACGCTGCCCATTCTAACCAAGGGAGCGAGCGTCTCCATGAAGGAAGACGACCAGAAGAGGAAAAGGACTGCGCCTGGGGATTCGGAAGCAGAAGCTTCCAAACGGGAGAAGAAGTCTCCCACAGAGGGTCCTACCTTGGGGGGCGCTGTTGCCGCACAAAGTGTGCGGGGGGATCAATTCTCCCGCGAGTCGTAAGTGACCCGAAATACTTTAATAGTACAGATATGCCATCTTTTTCTTCTGAGAGAATAACCACCGCATATATTTTTGTAGTTCGGGCCTTAGCCCCTCTCAAATGAGCTCGTCTTCGGGGGATCTTCTTCCAGAGATGATGGAGAGCGAAACGCCTCCTCCAGACTCCTCTGCTCCGAAAGTGGGTGACCCTGAAGTGTTGTCGCGGAGGGCCTCTCCGAGTCCGGTGAGGCCAGAAGATAATCCCATTAACCCCCCGAAGCTCCCAGTGCCCGGCTCCCGAAGAGAGCAGACAAAAGAGTCCGGCACCGTCTAGTGTGTGATCGGATGTTCTGAGGGAATTGGTGGGGCGAGGGGCCATCTCAGATGAACACCGTGTGTTGATGAATATGGTGATGGAGAGAATCTCGTCCGCCGAAAGCAGATTGCATGAAGCTTTTATGAGTCTACTGACAGGCTTTGAGGTACGTAAAAGAATGTATGATAGTCCAGCACATGCTAGGTGTGCCCTGTGTAGATAGTAGCCCCTGAGACTCTGGTTGTCGTCGAAAACGACGACGAACAGAGGATCATATTCCCAGGTAATAACCATACTGCCTCTATGTGCAGGTGATGGAAGCTCCGGTGGCTAGCTGGACTAGCGAGTTTGCCCATTTAGAACGGCAGTTGGATGCGGCAGACGCCGACATCGAGCTTGTTAACTAAAGGCTTGGCGAGGCACAGGGTAAGTGTTATTATCTGGTAAACGCCACATAGGAAGGGCAGTATGATGCCCGTATCTTTAATATATTGTGACTGCAGATGGAGCTGCCACTGTTGAGGCCTTGCGGGCAGAACTTGCCCGAGCCAAGGAACAAGCGAGGTTGGGTAATGCGGCTGCTTTGAAGGCGGCCGAAGAGTTGCAAGCCAAGAAGGCCGCGCATGGCGAGAGCCGAGACAAGATGGCCAAGATGGCCATAGAATTAAAAGCCGCTGCCGACCGTTGCCGGGTTCTTGAAAAGGAAAACCAAGCGAAGGCATCGGACCTTGAGAAGGCTGCTGCGACGAGAAAGGACCTCCGCTCTGCTATGAGGGCAAAGAAGGAGGAGCTGTGGGAAGCCGGGGATATTGTAGGTGGGAAATCCTTTATGTTGCAGAGGAAGTTCGGAGATCCATGGTATGCCCCTCTAGATCGGCTGTGGAGTTGAGAGGATGTATATATGGATTTGGCGGCGAGCGCTGCCGATGCGGCCAAGTATTTCCAGGGTCAGACGGACCGTGAAGTTGACCAGCTGTTTTGGAGACAATTCCATTTACTCGAGCGTCCGCTTTCATTGAATGACCAATTAGCCGAATGGGCCGAACTAAATAGGTTGTTCGGACTCTCCATGAGGTCTGTTGTGGATCAGCTATGGCCGGAAAGGTCAAAACCGAACAACTATTTCAGCTTGGTGCAGCAGTTCCTTGACGTGGTGCCGCGCATTAATGAGATGAAGAGGTCGGCGTGCATAGAGGGCGCACGGATGGCCTTTGCCCGTGTTAAAGCATACTTGGCGGAGATGGATGCTACCACTGTTGCAGCGCAAGATTCGGCCATAGGTCAAAGGGCTGCTGAGCACTACTTTGAAGAAGTTCTTGAGGGTGCTTGTTTGATAGAGACCCAGTGCTCAAAAAATATTATGTTTGAGTGATATGTAATCTCATTGTAAGCGAAATGCATTTATAAATTTTTATAAGGCTATTTTTATACTTTTTCCTGAAAGTAATATGATGCCTCCTGGGCGGCCATTTATGTATACATGTGTATAACCTGAAAGATTGCAGCCGTCGGCTTCAACCCTCACGCATATAATGCGGAGGTGCTCGCAAAAACACGCGTTCACACTTAACCCAACGTCTTGGTCCTATTAAGGAGGTGATAGCGGAGCGAGCGAGGCAACCGGACTATAATGCTTTAGCACTTTCACTTCGCCATAGGAGTTTGACAGTGGGGCTACTAAATAGCCCCTGGTGGCTCCGCACTTTCCCGATCCTGGGGTGCATACATGCCTGGCCACAAAACGGCCCTTCATTAAGGCAGAGGAATTCTAACATTCCAATAGGTCATCGAGTGGTTGACCAGTCTCACGCTATATCATGACAGTCAGTTTTCAGCTTTCTCTACTGAGGTGCTCGTCCGGATGAACCAGGGCACAATCGCAGTAGTTCTCCTGGTGCTACCTTAGCCGGTAAAGCGGAACGTAAGGCACCAAAACATAGGAGCCGGGAAAACCAAACATTTGACCAAAGACAATGATTCGGAGCTGATGCATAAAGGGCCAAACTCGCGACGCCGAACACTCCCTAAGGTATTCGGTCTTTGTGGTATAAACCGGGCCTAAATAATGGCCTTTGTAAGAAGCCCCTTGTGTCCAGGTACGTGCATTGTTCTGGCATGGCCACATGCCAAGACGTCAGCATCCTTCTCAGCGGTGGATATGTATCAACAAGAGACAGTAAAAAAGGTTTACGCAGGGTCTTAATCTAAAAAGAATCCTTAGAGCGGGTCCCTGCTGCACGTCTGTGCCTGTGTCTCCGTTTTGCCGTATCCTGGACGGGTGTGGCACGATGATCGTCTGTAAAAGAGAGGAATTTAGGTGAAAAAGTTGTCGTGCAAAAAGATAGTTTGTTAAAGAAACCATGTATAATTCAAGATAAGAAGAAATTGCCACTTGTCTGCGCGTGTTGAGCCCCTTGTATTGACAAATAGGGGTGGGACCATTTATTCGGTATAAGTAGCGGCGCCGGACTCGATTAGTTGTGTTTGAGGTCTTGACGACCTATTGGATGCTTTCGCTTGTCCGGGCGCCTTTAGTGTGCGGCTGCCAAGGTAGCCTCACTCTCTTCGGTGCGTAGAGATCGCTTGATATTTCCGTGCACTGTAATGATGCCACATGGACCAGGCATCTTGAGTGTGAGGGAGGCGTAGTGTGGTATTGCATTAAAGCGAGCGAAAGCTTCGCGTCCGAGCAGTGCTTGATAGCCACTTTGAAACGGAGCGATGTGGAAAGTTAAATGCTCGCGACGGAAGTTATCGGGGGAGCCGAATATAACTTGTAGTAGGAGGGAGCCCGTACAACGAGCCCCTGGGCCTAGCGTTACTCCTTTAAAGGTAGTATTGCTATGGCGAATTTATTTTGGGTCTAACCCCATCCCGCGGATTGTATCCTGATATATTAGGTTTAGGCTACTACCGCCATCCATCAATACTCTTGTGAAGTGATATCCGCCAATTACTGGGTCTAATACCAGGGCAGCCCATCCTGCGTGTCGGATACTTGCTGAGTAATCGCGATGGTGGAAAGTGATCGGTTGAGACGACCAGTGGCAGGACTTCGTGGTGATAGGCACTTGGGTATATTTTCCTGGGAGTGCCACGTTGTTTTTTCCCCTAATTACGTGTAACACGTTTATTGTTTTGACTTCTGGTGGAAATTTCTTTTGTTCCCCCGTGTCTTGCTTGGGGGGCTCGTCCTCGTCTTCACTTGGTGTATCCTCCCCCTTGTGTACGGCGTTGAGCTTGCCGGACTGCTTGAAGACCCAACATTCTCTGTGGGTATGATTAGCAGGTTTACCAGGGGTACTATGAATCTGACATACTTGGTCCAGAATTTTGTTGAGGCTGGACAATTCATCCCTGGTGCCTTTAGGGGGCGGCTTTTGACATGGCCGAGAGCTTTTGAATCCGGCATTTACTGCCGTGCCCTTCATGATGTCTTCTTTATTCTGGCATTTGTTATTGCTGTTGCGCGTGATTTCCCGTTTCCATCTCTAACTTCAGATGTACTGGGGTCGCTGGTGCTGCATCTGGCTAGCCAGCTGTCCTCACCTACGCAAAAGCGGGTCATGAGGTTTGTTAATGCGGCCATCGTTCTTGGCTTATTTTGGCCGAGGTGTCTGGCGAGCCATTCGTCACGGACGTATGCTTGAAAGCTGCCAAGGCTTCGGCGTCCGGACAGTCGACAATCTGGTTCTTTTTAGTAAGAAACCTGTTCCAATGCTTTCGGGCAGACTCTCCGGGTTGTTGAGTTATATGACTCAAATCGTCCGCATCCGGAGTTCGGACATAAGTCCCTTGAAAATTTGCCTGAAATGCGTCTTCGAGCTCTTCCCAACTTCCAATGGAGCTTTCGGGGAGGCCTTTGAGCCAGTGACGAGCTGGCCCTTTGAGCTTGAGGGGTAAGTACTTGATGGCGTGGAGATCATCTCCTCGAGCCATAAGGATATGAAGGATGTAGTCCTCAATCCAGACCCCAGGGTCTGTTGTTCCGTCGTATGCCTCTATGTTTACGGGCTTGAATCCCTCTGGAAATTCATGGTGCGGCACCCCTGTAGTTGGGTGTACCACATTGTTCGGATGTTTGTTGTGTTGCATTGTATGCTGGGGCGCGCTTGCGTGGTCCATAGATGGATCTTGTTGCACCATCCTTTGGGTGCGAGCCCTCGCATGGGTCGCGTATTGTATTGTGAGCGGCGTTGTATGCCGCTCAGTGTTGATAGAGGGGTCATCTATCCGACCAGGTGGCTGCTTTGATATTTGGTTGTGGGGGGTCTGAGGCCTCCTCATCAAATTCGGGTAGCAGCTTCGGCTTTGGGTAGCTCTTGGAGGGGCGATTGTCGCCGTACCTTGCTGCAGTGTTGAGTATTTTGCTCCATCTGATTTGGAGTGTGTCTTGCGCGGCCTTGAGCCTTTGCTTCTGCTTTTTCAGACTCCTCGCGGTAGCAACAAGCCTTTTACGGGCAGTCTTCTGCTCTGGGTGTCTGTCCGGCGTTATGTCGTCCGGACCATTATCCTTGATAGGATTTGTTTGTTCGGTTTGATTATCCGGATTGCCGTTGTCCGGCAGCGGTTCGCCCTGCTCCAGCGCTGGGTCTGTGTGATCGCTATTTCTGTCGAGGCGGGATTTGGGGCGGTGCTTGCGTCGCCGCTTTGACTGCTTTTCGAGGGAACAAGCCTTCGGTGCGTCCTTCCGCTCCTCGTCGTCATCTTTTGGTGCGTCCACCATGTATACATCATATGACGAGGTGGCGTTCCAGGGCCCAATAGGCGCTAGTTCTTCATCGTCTTCTTCATCGGCGTCCATACCGTTGATGTCTTCGAAGTCGAAGTCGAGCATGTCGGTTAAATCGTCGACAGTGGCTACAAAGTGGGTGGTGGGTGGGCTTTGAATTTCTTCATCGTCCGCATCCCAATCTCGCTGACCGTAGTCCGGCCAGGGCTCTCCTCATAAAGAGAGAGACTTTAGTGATTTTATAATATCGCCAAAGGGCGAGTGGTGAAAGATGTCCGCGGCAGTAAACTCCATGATCGGTGCCCAATCGGATTTGATCGGCAGAGGCGTGAATGGTTCGGAGTCCGGAGAGGAGTCCGGCTCCTTGGAATCATGAGTCTCACGGAGTGCGGGGCTGGTGTTCGGCTCGATCGCCATTAGGATCGCAGCCCCCGAGGCGGCGTCCAACCGCCCATCCTCGATCGGCGCGGTTGGCTCCGAATTAAGGGTCGAAGCCGATGCGGGTGCGGCCTTCAGGGCACTATTAGGCGGCAGAGCTAGATCATGCTCGTCGTGGCAGTGCGGCGCGCTCGGCAGTGGCTCGAATCTGTCGAAGATCAAGTCCCCGCGGATGTCAGCCGTGTAGTTTAAACTTCCAAATCTAACCTGACGGCCAGGGGCATAGCTTTCGATCTGCTCTAGATGGCCAAGTGAATTGGCCCGCAGTGCAAAGCCGTCGAAGATAGAGATCTGTCCGGGGAGAGAAGTTTCACCCTGGACCGCATCACTATCGATGATCGTAGGAGCCATCAAGCCTGATGGCGACGACACAGAGGAACTCTCAATGAAAGCACCAATGTCGGTGTTAAAACTGGCGGATCTCTGGTAGGGGGTCCCGAACTGTGCGTCTAGGCCGGATGGTAACAGGAGGCGAGGGACACGAAGTTTTACCCAGGTTTGGGCCCTCTCGATGGAGGTAAAACCCTACGTCCTGCTTGATTAATATTGATGATATGGGTAGTACAAGAGTAGATCTACCACGAGATCGGAGAGGCTAAACCGTAGAAGCTAGCCTATGGTATGATTGTTGTTGTGTATGTTGTCCTACGGACTAAAACCCTCCGGTTTATATAGACACCAGAGAGGGTTAGGGTTACACAAAGTCGGTTACAATGGTAGGAGATCTGCATATCCGTATCGCCAAGCTTTCCTTCCACGCCAAGGAAAGTCCCTTCCGGACACGGGACGAAGTCTTCAATCTTGTATCTTCATAGTCCAGGAGTCCGGCTGAAGGTATAGTCCGGCCATCCAGACACCCCCTAATCCAGGACTCCCTCAGCCATTTTCTCTTTGCTCTCGCTATGCGCGGCCTTCTCGGCTCTCAACTCTTCTGCCGCCTTCAAAGCGTCCGCATTACTACTCCTTGATTGCTCCTTGGCTCGGGCAAGCTCCGCCCGCAGGGCCTCCACGATGGCAGCTCCATCTGCAATCACAACATATTAAAGATATTGGCATCACGCTGCTCTTACTATGTGACATCTACTATAAATATCACCTACCCTGTGCCTCGTCAAGATGCCTGTTAACAAGCTCGATGTCGGCATCCGCCGCATGCAGTCGCCGCTTTAGTTCGGCAACCCCATCAGTCCGACTAGCCACTGGAGCTTTAGACACCTGCACATAAAGGCGGTCTGGTTATTACCTGGGACTATGATCCTCTGTTCGCCGCCATTCTCGACGACAACCAGAGTCTCAGGGGCTACTATCTACACAGGGCACACCTAAAAATGCGCAGTACCATCACAAATGTATATCATTTCACGCACCTCAAAGCCCGTCAGTAGACTCATAATGGCTTCATGCAACCCGTTTTCGGCGGACGAAATCCTTTCAATCACCGTACACATTAATGTACGGTGCTCTTCTGAGATAGTCGCTCGCTCTAGCAGACCCTTCAGTACGTCCGACCGCATACCAGATGGTGCCGGACTCTTTTGATTGCTCCCTTCAAGAGCCGGATACTGAGGGCTTTGGGTGACCATGGGATTACCTTCTGGCCTTGCCGGATTCAAAGAAACTCTCCGTGATGACACTTCAAGGTCGCCTGCTTCTTGAGCTGGGGAGTCCGGGGGAGGCGTTTCGCTCTCCATCATCTCCAGAAGAAGATCCCCCGAAGACGAGCTCTGCTGAGAAGGGCTCAGATCCGAACTGCAAGATAAATGCTTCGGTTATCTTCCTCAGAAGTAAGGTAGTATATATTCACCATTAAGTACTTTTTGATTACTTACAGCTCATTAGAGGGCTGATCCCCGCATGGACTTTGTGCGGCAAGAGCACCCTCTGAGGCAGGACCCTCTGGTGGAGTTTTCTTTTCCCGTTTGGAAACCTTGGTTTCTAGATCATCAGAGGTAGTCCTCTTCCTCCCCCAGGGTGAGGGAATGTCAGATTCCTTCCCTTGATTATCCTCCCTCACGGAGGCACTCATTCCCTCAGTTGGAATAGGTAGCGGTGGAGGCCTGCTTTTGCCCTCTTTATTCCCCCTTCATCTTCCTTTGAGAGTACCGGGCAAGGTGCTGGCTCGAGTATCTTTCCCAGCACTGGATTGTCCAAGCCTTCCGGAAGGGGGCCGAACACCGGATCATCTTCGCCTTTGTTATCCAGTCCTGGTCAAAGAGCGATTCTTCAGAATGATGTCATGATAAATGAAAGACAGTGTGTTCGACTAGAGGATAACTTACTTGGGCCGCGGTGCGGTTGCTTCTCAGGCCCATGTCCTTGGAGGTGTCCGGACACTCTATTTGGGGTCTGAAGAACGACTTGTACATCTCCTCATGCGTCAGGCCGAGGAAATTCTGAATAGCGCGCGGTCCTTCTGGGTTGAATTCCCACAAGCGGAGGGGCCGGCGTTTGCAAGGCTGGACTCGACGAACCAGCATGACTTGCACTACCATAACCAAACTAAAATCTCCCTCAAAGAGATCTCGGATGCGGCTCTACAGTATGGGCACATCCTTGGCTGGACCCCAGCTCAGCCCCCTGCTGATCCATGACATCAGTTGTGGTGGAGGGCCCGAGCGAAAGGCGGGGAAAGCTACCCACTTGGCACTTCTGGGAGCGGTGACGTAGAACCACTCCTGTTGCCATAATCCAGACACCTCTGGAAAGGAACCCTTTGGCCACGGAGCTCCAGCGATCTTGATTATTAATGCACCTCCGCACGCTGCATGCTGCCCCTCGACCGTCTTCGGCTTCACATCAAAGGTCTTGAGCCACAGGCCGAAGTGATGGGTAATGCGGAGGAAGGCCTCACATACGACAATAAATGCTGAGATGCAGAGAAAGGAATCCGGGGCTAGATCGTGGAAATCAAGCCCGTAATAGAACATCAAACCCCTAACGAAGGGATCCAGAGTGAGGCCTAGTCCTCGGAGGAAGTGGGAGATGAACACAACGTCTTCATTGGGTTCAGGAGTAGGGACGACCTGCCCTCGGGCAGGTAGCCGATGCGAAACTTCGGCGGTCAGGTATCTTGCCTCCCTCAACTTCTTGATATCCTCTTCCGTGATGGAGGAAGGCATCCACCGGCCTTGGAGGCTGGATCCGGACATGATTGAAGGTCCGAAGCACCTGACCTGGGCTTTGGGTGTTAGAACTCGAGGCGGGGGAAGGATTCGATTGAGCACGGGAGGAAAAAAGTAAAAGCCTTGTCCCTTTATAAAGAGGGTGAATATAAAGCGTCCTCCTCGTGGCCGTTTGGGACTTGCCTAAAATCTAGGAGTCCTAGGCGCGGTTGGGTTACCCACGACCGTATTGATGAGAATCCCATAATAAGGGGGACACGATCTCTGCTTTGACAAAACGTGTCAAGAAACTGCCTCGCGTTATGTCCGGGGCTAGTTAAAGAAAAATGGTTCGGATAACCACCAAGCCATGGCATGATGTCATGTTGCCAAAACATGTCAGCAGATTAGATTTGTGGAAATATTATTCTCTCTACGGTGGTATGTGGAACTTATTTTGCAGGGTCGGACACTATCCTTTTATTCAAACTCTTCTGTGGTGTATCCGGAGGAGGAACCCGCCTTGCAATGCCAAAGACAACACTGCGTCGGACTCATCGTCATTCAAGCCTGGTTCAGGGGCTACTGAGGGAGCCCTGGATTAGGGGGTCTCCGGACAGCCGTACTATATCCTTTGGCCGGACTATTGGACTATGAAGATACAAGATTGAAGACTTCGTCCCGTGTCCGGATAGGACTCCACTTGGCGTGGAAGGCAAGCTAGGCAGTACGGATATGGATATCTCTTCCTTTGTAACCGACCTTGTGTAACCCTAACCCCTTCCGGTGTCTATATAAACCGGAGGGTTTTAGTCCATAGGACAACATACAATCATACCATAGGCTAGCTTCTAGAGTTTAGCCTCTCCGATCTCGTGGTAGATCAACTCTTGTAATACTCATATTGTCAAGATAAATCAAGTAGGACGTAGGGTTTTACCTCCATCAAGAGGGCCCGAACCTGGGTAAAACATCGTGTCCCCTGTCTCTTGTTACCATCCGCCTTAGACGCATAATTCGGGACCCCCTACCCGAGATCCGCCGGTTTTGACACCGACACCCATCTTAGAACCGTTTTGCAAACTCTTAGAAAAGAGCGCCTGTATGCTAATATGGACAAATGCCTTTTTGGTGTTGATAAGCTTGTTTTCTTGGGTTTCTTCGTATCTTATAAGGGTTTAGCCAGTTTCTATCGTCGATTCCTTCAGGATTTTAGCACCATTGCATCTGCCTTGCATGCCTTGAGTAAGAAGAATGCACCTTTTGTTTGCGGACCATGTCAAGATACCGCATTCAATGAGCTAAAGAATTTGCTTACACATGCTCTTTTGCTAGCATTACCCAAATATGAATAACCTTTCGAAATTCATTGCGATGCTAGTGGTTATGGCATAGGAGGTGTGTTAATACAAGAGAAGTGCCCCATATCTTTCTTTAGGGAAAAACTTTCCGGAGCGCAACTCAATTACCCCATATATGACAAAGAGCTATATGCTTTAGTTTGAGTCTTGCATGTTTGGGAGCATTATCTCCGCACTCATGAGTTCATTCTACACACCGATCATGAAATGCTGAAGTACCTTAAGGGTCAAACTAAGTTGAACAAGGGTCATGCTAAGTGGAGTGAATTCATTGAGTCATTTCCTTATGTCATGGTGGATGCGCTTTCACGCAAATGCATGCTTGTTATTGAACTTGAATTGAATGTCGTTGGCTTTGAGCACATAAAATATTTGTATGCGCATGATGCTACTTTTTCTATTCCATATGCCAAATGCTTGACGCATACATCTAGGGAACGCTATTACATCAAAGATGATTATCTTATGAGAGCTAACAAACTATGTATCCCCGAGTCTTCTCTTCGCTTGTTACTTTTGCAAGAATCTCATGGAGGAGGACTTATGGGACACTTTAGACGTGATAAGATATTCACCACGCTCTCCAAGAACTACTTTTGGCCTAAGATGTTCCACGACATCTCATGCTACACCAACCGATGCTCTACATGTCACAAAGCTAAGTCTAAATCTCAATCCCATGGTCTTTATATGCCACTTCCTATTCCATATCACCCATGGGAAGATATTAGTATGGACTTTGTGCTTGGTTTGCCTAGAACTAGAAATAGCAAAGATTCCGTGTTTGTCATTGTGGACAGATTCTCTAAAATGGCTCATTTCATCCCATTCAACAAGATAGACGATGCTTCACATGTTGTAAATCTTTTTTGTAGAGAAATTTTGTGCCCACATGGAGTGCCAAAGACTATTGTTTCGGACCGCGACATCAAGTTCTTAAGCTGCTTTTGGAAGACCTTATGCACCAAGCTCGGAATCAAGCTCTTGTTCTCTTCAGCATACCATCCCCAATCCGACGACGAAACGGAGGTGATGAACCAGATGCTATCTACCCTCCTACGCGTGTTGATCAAGAAGAACATCAAGGAGTGGGAAGAGTGCCTACCGATCGCTGAGTACGCCTACAACCACGCAAGACATTCAACTACCGGCAAGTCCCCCTTCAAGGTTGCCTACGGCTTCAATCCTTTGTCCCCATTGGACATTCTACCTTTAGCACTACAAGAGCACATCAACATGGATGCTAGTGCACGAGCGAGCTACCTCAAGAAGGTGCATGAAGATACAAGGAACACCATGATATTCAACATTCGAGATCTTGTGTGGCTACACCTTCGCAAGGACCGCCTCCCAAACAAATGCAAGTAAAAGCTTCTACCACGAGCCGATGGACCCTTCAAGGTGCTCGAACGCTACAAAAACAACACCTACAAGATCGACATCCCCCGAAGCAAGTATAACATGAGTGATATCTTCAATGTCAAGGACCTTTCTGCCTGTGATGGTGATGAAGATTTCGATCCGAGGTCAGATCTTTCCCAAGGGGGAGGGAGATGATGCGGAGCATCCCAAGGTCATCCCCATGGACCTATCATCGTCTCACCAAGTTCCTAGTGGACCCATAACACGATCACGTGCAGGAGCTCTCGAGACCAAGGTGCCATCTCCCCTCTCACAATTCCACTTCGATGCACATGAGACATGGCTACTACCTCAAACAGACACATTATGCATACTCAGGTACCAAGGAGTTAGCCATGGAGAAGCTAAGTAGCAAGGAGGATCGAAGAAGGAAGACATACGCAATGATGGAGAAGAAAACGACCAAGTCTGCACTTGCCCCGATGATCCGGCCCTCCGTGCGGACGATCCGGCCCATGGCCCGGACGATCCAGATAAGTGGCACCATAGACCAGCAAGGCTCCCCGCGAAGCCGGATGGTCCGGACCAACACCCGGATCATACGGAACCACCTGGATGTCCGGACCACCTCCCGGTCATCCGGACCCCCCTCGATGGTTGCGACACATCCGAACAATCCGGATGGCCGCCCGAATCATCCGGACCCCTAACACCCAGATCATCCGGACCAGCACCTGTGCGTGCGTTTTGGGTCGAAGCCCATGCATGTACCCTTTCGCCCCTCTAGCCTATAGAAATGACTCCACCTCCACTTTTCTAGGGTTAGCAAAGAATTAGC
Organism: Triticum urartu; assembly: GCF_003073215.2. NCBI lineage: Eukaryota > Viridiplantae > Streptophyta > Magnoliopsida > Poales > Poaceae > Triticum > Triticum urartu. The sequence continues at coordinate 330,019,674 of NC_053024.1, forward strand.
TCATTTGAGAGATAGAACTTTGCTCATCCACTTGATTACTTCTCCATTGGAGTCCATGACCTATTCAGAGAAGACCCCCCAGGCGGATTCAAGACCCCTCACGGGAAGATCCCTCAAGACCTTGTCACGGAGAAGAACTTGCTACTTGTATCGTCCTTAGTTGATCGTGTATCGTGTATATCTTTGTGTTTCGAGGATCTAGCACACGTGTAATCAAATCTTGTTGGTTTGAGTGATTCTCTCGTGTTTCCCCTCATGTTTTCCCCTCGCGTTCTTCGTGTTCTTCGCGGGATCCGCTCCAATCATGAAAGATCGGGCATCTAGGGTTCTACCCTACATCAGATAAGTATTCCCTCAATTAACAACCAAGGTGTAATGCCCTCGATGCGGGTATATCTCCCACGTGTCAACGCACGACTTAGAGGCATAACGGCATTGAAACCAATGTCGCAAGTGAGGTAATCTTCACACAACCCATGTAATACATAAGGGAAAAGAGATACATAGTTGGCTTACAATCGCCACTTCACACAATACATGAATTAAGCATTACATCATCCAGATACACACAAGGTCCGACTACGGAACCAAACTAAAAGAAGGCTACCCCAATGCTACACAGATCCCCGATCGCCCCAACTGGGCTCCACTACTGATCAACTAGAATGAAACAACACAAAGGACAAGATCTTCCATGAGCTCCTCCTTGAGCTTGGTTGCGTCACCTGCACGGTATCATCGGCACCTGCAAGCTGGTTTTGGAAGTATGTGTGAGGCACGGCGACTCAGCAATCTCACACCCTCGCGATCAAGACTATTTAAGCTTATAGGTAAGGTAAAAGGTATGAGGTGGAGCTGCAAAAAGCGACTAGCATATATGGTGGCTAACATACGCAAATGAGAGCGAGAAGAGAAGGAAAGGCACGGTCGAGAAAACTATGATCAAGAAGTGATCCTAGAACAACCTACGTCAAGCATAACTCCAACACCGTGTTCACTTCCCGGACTCCGCCAAGAAGAGACCATCACGGTTACACACGCGGTTGATGTATTTTAATTAAGATCAACTTCAGGTTTTCTACAACCATACATTAACAAATTTCCATCTGCCCATAACCACGGGCACGGCTTTCGAAAGTTCAAATCCCTGCAGGGGTGTCCCAACTTAGCCCATCACAAGCTCTCACGGTGAACGAAGGATATTCCTTCTCCCAAGACAATCCGATCAGGCTCGGCATCCCTGTTACAAGACATCCTCAACAATGGTAACACAAGTCCAGCAACACCGCCCGAATGTGCCGACAAATCCCGATAGGAGCTGCACATATCTCGTTCTCACGGCACACTCAGATGAGACATCCTACGAGTAAAACCAACCCTCAAGTTGCCCCGAGGTGGCCCCGCAGTCTACTCGGTCAAACCAACACTCAGAGGAGCACTGGCCCTGGGGGGGGGGGTTTAAATAAAGATGACCCTTGAGTCTGCAGAACCCAGGGGAAAGAAAAAGGCTAGGTGGCGAACGGTAAAACCAATGTTGGGCATTGCTGGAGGAGTTTTATTCAAGGCGAACTGTCAAGGGGTTCCCATTATAACCCAACCGTGTAAGGAACGCAAAATCCGGGAACATAACACCGATATGACGGAAACTAGGGCGACAAGAGTGGAACAAAACACCAGGCATAAGGCCGAGCCTTCCACCCTTTACCAAGTATATAGATGCATTAATTAAATAAGATATATTGTGATATCCCAACAAAATATCCATGTTCCAACAAGGAACAAACTCCAATCTTCACCTGCAACTAACAATGCTATAAGAGGGGTTGAGCAAAGCGGTAACGTAGCCAAGCAAGGTTTGCTAGGACAAGGTGGGTTAGAGGCTTGGCTCAACAATATAGGAGGCATGATAAGCAAGTGGTAGGTATCGCGGCATAGGCATAGCAAAACAGCGAGCAACTAGCAAGCAAAGATAGAAGTGATTTCGAGGGTATGGTCATCTTGCCTGAGATCCCGCAAGGAAGAAGAACGAGTATAGGAAGAAGACAAACGGACATAGTTGAACGGGTACTCACAAACTCGATGTTAATGGAACCAACCCAAAGAAGCAACACCGGAAATAAGCACACAACATAGTAAACAACCAACACACGAACATGGTACGATATGCGGGATGCGGTATGTGATGCATATGCGTGATCTGGAAAGGAATTATTGAACCTGGCCTCAACTTGGAAATCCAAGAGTGCCACTGGAAAGGTGAGGTGATTTCGGTTGAAATCGACATAAAGATCACCGGAATCGGATGCACGCTTTGGAAATGGCAAGCAAAACAAATATAACACCGGTCTGCGATAAACAGCAAGTAGTCATCTAAATGCATCAAGTAAAATATGCTACATGACACAAACATGACAACAAAATACATGGCAGGGATCCACTCATGATGCTTGACAAAAGATGACCACCGAGCTACGGCTAATTCATTCATTAACAGGTTCAAACAAGCATGGCAAAAGTGCAAATGATAACAGGTTTCAGACGTAGTGAAATTAACACAAGTTTGTAATTTATCTGCAGGAAGCAAACTTTAGAGCATGAAAACTACATGCTACAGGAATTTAACATGGCAAGGCATGGCATGAAGCTACTCAAAGCGCTTAATAAAAGTCCCTTAGTGACCTTGAGCCAAAAGGGATCAGAAAATACAATTGCAAGCATGTGAACATAGCAAAAACATAAACAGATTCAGACTTAGTGAAAAACTGGAGCATGGCAAAACAGTTAACGAGTAGGCATGTTTACGAGCTCGATGCACACACTATAAAGCATGGAATGACAATCTAAGCATCCACCCATCAAGAAGACATGGCATAGAAGCTAGACATGGCAAGAACAACTTCATAGCATGCACGGATCAACAACAACAAGCTCAGCAAAATCGCTAATCAAGTTAACAATCTGCCAGGAACATTTTAAAGCAAAAGTAGAGCTCGATTGACTCAAGGTAGGGTGCTCCATAATTGCAAACAAAACATGGGTGGATAGAGCACCACAATATTAACAAAACATCCTTACTGACCATCCTCAAAAGAGGCACGGATCACTATGAAACAACATGAACATATGGCATAACAACAAAATCAGGACAAGGACTTGGTGAAATTCAAAGTCCCTGAAATCAGCATTACCGATTACGCTACTTTGCAAGCTTGTGCTAGTCACCACAAAGATCACAAAAATAGATGGCATACACCGCTGTAAAGATGGCATGGCATATAACAAAACACATGTAGAGCTCAGGATCATAACATGCACACATTAATCATGGCAAAAATGACAAAAGGTCATTTGCTGAAACAGATCTGCAACTTTCCTCACATAGCCCACTTCCAACAACATTTCGGGCATCAAGATGAGCTGAAATGAAAATGATGCAATGAGATGAAATGATGTACATGTCGAGACGAACATTTTAATATGCTACACGCACGAATCGGAGCTACGAGGAGGAAGTTATGGCATGTCAAAATATGCAAAAATATTAGGGTTAGGAGGGAAAAAGTCAACCCCGAGATATTTTCAGATCTAGATCTGGATCGGGCAAGCTTCTTGAGGTGGCGTCGGGGCTCTCGCCGGAGTAGTTGAAGACGGCCGGAGCGAGCGGGGCCGGCCGGAGAGGAAGAGGGAGAGCCCGGGCGGAGGAGGCTCGCCGGTGAGGGGGCCCGTGCGGTGGCCGGCACGGGCGGCACGGCGGAGATGGGCGGCGGCGGGGCAGAGCCGACGACCGGCGGAGGCGAAGGGCGACGCGCGGGACGACGGAGATGGGCGGCGCCGGCGACGAGGCTCGGAGGCGGCGGCGCGCCCTCTCCCTGGCGACGGTGCGAAGACCCAGCGCGACGCGGCGGCTCGGGCGCACGGGGGCCGGCGACGGGCCTCGGCGGGCCGCACGGGTGGGACGGCGGAGGAGGCGAAGTGGGGCGCGGGTGCGGACAAGTGTCGGCTCCCGATTGGATGCAGGCGGCGGCGGACATGTCTGGGATGCGGGAATTTTGTCCGGCGGCGCGAGGGGAAGAAGCTAGGGTTTGTACCGCGGATTTTTGGGAGGGGATCACATATTTATAGGTAGAGGGACCTAGGAGAGTCCAAAGGACGTACTGTTTTTGGCCACGCGATCGTGATCAAACGCTCTAGATGATGGAGGAGGTTTAGGTGGGTTTTGGGCCACTTTGGAAGGGTGTTGGGCTGCAACACACACAAGGCCTTCTCGGTCCCTCGGTTAACCGTTGGAGTATCAAATGAAATCCAAATGGCACGAAACATGACAGGCGGTCTGCCGTTAGTAAACCAAGGCCGCATGAAAATTCTCGGTCCAATCCGAAAACGTTTAACACCCGCACACGAAAAGAGGTAGAAAGGGACACCCGGTGACATAGGTGCGCCGGATTGCAACACGAATAACGAGGAAAATGCTCGGATGCATGAGACGAACATGTATGCAAATGAAATGCACATGATGACATGATATGACATGCATGACACGCAAGCAATGACAAGGCAACAACAATGAATAACTGGAGGACACCTGGCACATCGGTCTCGGGGCGTTACAACACTCCACCACTACGAGAGGATCTCGCCCCGAGATCTAGAATGGCATCGGAGGGATAACGGAAGAGAAAGAGAAGAGGTAAAACTAAGTTGATTCCTTGACAAACGAGTGAAACCACGAGCCTTGAGAGGTTGAACAAATTGAAATAAAGAGTGCAACGAGAATGAGCGAAGTAGAAAGCACTTCATTAGGAAAAAGGAAGAAGGAAGAACAAATTCGAACAGCACTCCAGTTGGAAAGATATGCGAGGCTTGAAAAAAATGAAAACAAACTTGAGCAGCGGGCACACACTCTGGTTAAATGGATAAGCACGAATCAAACACGAACCTGACAAGACAAGAAGATTGGTTGAAGAGAGCAACATCACAATGCCTTCGGAACAAACGTAAGAATAGAATGGAATGAACAAAGGGAAACAAGATCTTGAGAGAGCAGGCTTACAACAAATGCTAGAACAGAGTTGTTGGAAAACCACCAACGAAAAGAATAAGCTTGATATGGTCTTATGGAATACCTCTCGAATTATGAGGTGACAACCTGCCACTCACGGGAAAAATATTTGGATTGATAAGAACAAGGAGACGAGAAAACTTATTTCACCGGGAGGATAAAAGAACTTGAGTCATTTATAAGCACCATAATAGCAACAATCCTTATGGAAGGCTTTAGGTGAAACATGACACAAAATAACTCCAACGAAGAGGTTGATGGATTTAAAATACCTCATTCTTAACAACATGTGAATCATGAGACATGAACTCAAATTATCAAGAATGACATAATACCACCTCCAATGATACGGAAGAAAATAATTGCACTCCGGATTGCAAGATAAAGAATGCATGAGCTCCCTTGAAAAGAATCTTGATGAACACTTCGAGAAAGATTTAAGTCCTTGATGAACCAACAATGTAGAACCTTCATGAAGAACTCCGTTAAACAAAAGAATGATCAAACGGAAGGAAAGAGAAGTAGAAACACAAGGTGAATCCTTGCAAAGATTGGGTGAAGCTTTGCGACAGGATAACATGGAAACTTGGAACTCCGGAAAAGAAAGATGAACAAAAGGAATCAAGAATTTGATGAGCCTCCAAAATAGGGAATTGAGTTAACTCGATGAAACAAGAATAAGAATTACATTATGCGTATCCTTCACCAATTTAATTGATGACAATCAACGGATTTGACATATTACTTATTCTCGTAAAGAAGATTAAGAGAGATATAACATAAACTTGAGAAGGTCTTCAATGAACCACCAGTAGGTTTTGAAAAAAACGAAAGAATTGATATGATAAACGAAGGAAGAAGAAACTAGGAAGAACCACCGTAAGAAATGAAAATGACCGAAGAGAAGATAAAGAAACACCGGGAAGAATTTACAAGTGAACAAAAATGCTTGAGGGAATTTAGATCCATGAGAACGAAGAGATCACGAGCTGATTAGAGATCACTTGAACGAAGCACTGGTAAGATTGGAGAATGATAACTGAAAGCTGAGAATGAATAAACCTGAATTGATGGACACCGGATAATCAAACTAAGAAGACTCTTGAATAGCTTCGGATGGTTGAAAAGAATTCTCACAATCAAAACAATTATGAGAGGATGGTATGAAGCTAGAACCATGAATCTTGAAGAGAATGGAGAAAGATTGAGAAAAAAAATCTTCTTCAGTCTTCAAATGCAGAGAATGACAACGAGAAACACCACCATGAATCGTTTAGGCACTCCGGAAGAATCAAAAGCAAAGAGATTGAGCCAACGATGAAAAGAGTTAGAAAGATCTTGGAGAAGGGCATTTGACTGATGATAACTCATTCTTACGTCAAACTTTGAAATGAATTTGAGACTAACTCCGGGAGAATAAGAAGAGTCAGGTAAGCTCCTGGGAAAAGACCTATGGGTTAGGCCCACTCAAAAGAAAAACCCTTGAAATGATTTAAAGAGAGAGATTGCACCGGTTGAATAAAAGGATTGAATGAGATAACATCCTCGAAAGAAATTGAACGATTGAGAATGGCAACGCAAAGCTTTCGAGATATCTTCAACACAACGGAACAAAAGAATGGCGAGAAGTGAAAGATTACGAGGTGCACCGGCATAAGAAAAAACATTGGGAAAAAAGAAAAGACTATGCTCAATACCAAAGCTTGAATTGATTCCACCGGAGAAGAAAACGAGTGAAGAGTGACGAACTTGAAGCTCCGTTAGAATCCTCATGAGAATCACCGGATAAGGATATTGATTGAAAAGAATGGAGAGACTTCACATCAATAAAATGGATACTTGATTAAGAAATTCGAGTCCTCGAAGAAAAGGCTGGGAGGGCGGGAAAACAAAGGCAGCTTGGGACGAATGAAAACAAACACCATTGGAAACAATTGAGAATTGATCTCGCGAATGTAGGAATGATCGGATCCACTTGAATTGAAGCACACCGGTTGAAAAGGATTGACATGACAGACTCGATGATCGAGAAGGATTAGTATTCACATAGAAATATGAGAACACCGCTTAGGAAAGGTATGGAATCAACATTTGACATTGAAGCAACTCGAATACCACAACTCAAAACAAAACAAAGATTGGCTTGCAGGATAAGGCGGAACAAACATATGATAGAGATTTCGTCCAAAGTTTTCGTGGTGGGGCCTACACGGGCTCGATCATACAACACCATCATGTACAAGGCAATGCACATGACATATGAAGCGTCCCCGAGTCGGCATAGCCACGGACTGTTTAAGACAGAACGAGACCACTGTAAAACCAACAGTGAATAGGCGGACCACTAGACGTCGAACCCCAATTTCATATCATACATCTGTCGAAAAGATATCCTAAGAGCTACCTGAATTCCCACTTATAAACTCACGAAACTTTCCGGTTGTGCAATCAGGTGTTGGGGATACAGGGGAAGCATAATATCTCACCGAAACTAACAAATCCTACATCCAGCTGTATCCATCCTTCAACACATAACCAAGAACCTTCGGAAATCGTTTACCTCAACCTTCGAAAAGCATCCGTTATACGAGTTATGGCAATACTCCCGAACTCCCACCCCAGTACTGGGTGGCGTCGAGGTTATCTCACCAACAACTGCATAAAAGAGATTTTCGATGTCGGCGAAAACTCAGGTATTCCAGAACTGCAACGATAAAATTGTGACGACAACACCTCAGAGCTCAACTCCCCGGGACACTGCCACAACCCCTAAATGTCAGGAGGCACCAAGAACAATGTTCTCATCACAAAACCATCAAAATGATTCCAAGATACCCGCGTGATCCTAAATTTTTTTTAGTGAAATTTGAGAAGAGAAGAGTCAAAACTCTACGTCAGGATGCCTCACCAGAGCGATGAAGGGACTGGAGAGTAAAAAGAATTCCTAACTATCCGATATATTTAATCCTAAATGACTCAAAACATTTTTCAAGACTCAACAACGTCAGCGATTCAATCAAGCAGGGGGCTCCTAAGTCGGGGAAGGCTCTGATTACCAACTTGTAACGCCCTCGATGCGGCTATATCTCCCACGTGTCGAAGCACGACTTAGAGGCATAACCACATTGAAAGCAATGTCGCAAGTGAGGTAATCTTCACAAAACCCATGTAATACATAAGGGAAAAGAGATACATAGTTGGCTTACAATCGCCATTTCACACAATACATGAATTAAGCATTACATCATCCAGATACACACAAGGTCCGACTACGGAACCATAATAAAAGAAGACTACCCCAATGCTACACAGATCCCCGATCTCCCCAACTGGGCTCCACTACTGATCAACTAGAACGAAACAACACAAAGGACAAGATCTTCCATGAGCTCCTCCTTAAGCTTGGTTGCGTCACCTGCACGGTATCATCGGCACCTGCAAGCTAGTTTTGGAAGTATCTGTGAGTCACGGGGACTCAGCAATCTCACACCCTCGCGATCAAGACTATTTAAGCTTATAGGTAAGGTAAAAGGGATGAGGTGGAGCTGCAGCAAGCGATTAGCATATATGGTGGCTAACATATGCAAATGAGAGCGAGAAGAAAAGGCAAGGCACGGTCGATAAAACTATGATCAAGAAGTGATGCTAGAACAACCTATGTCAAGCATAACTCCAACACCGTGTTCACTTCCCGGACTCCGCCGAGAAGAGACCATCATGGTTACACACACGGTTGATGTATTTTAATTAAGATCAACTTCAAGTTTTCTACAACCAGACATTAACAAATTCCCATCTGCCCATAACCACGGGCACGGCTTTCGAAAGTTCAAATCCCTGCAGGGATGTCCCAACTTAGCCCATCACAAGCTCTCACGGTCAACGAAGGATATTCCTTCTCCCAAGACAATCTGATCAGGCTCGGCATCCCGGTTACAAGACATCCTCGACAATGGTAAAACAAGTCCAGCAACACTACCCGAATGTGCCGACAAATCCCGATAGGAGCTGCACATATGTCGTTCTCAGGGCACACTCAGATGAGACATCCTACGAGTAAAACCAACCCTCAAGTTGCCCCGAAGTGGCCCCGCAGTCTACTCGGTCGGGCCAACACTCAGAGGAGCACTGGCCCAGGGGGGTTTAAATAAAGATGACCCTTGAGTCTGCAGAACCCAAGGGAAAGAAAAAGGCTAGGTGGCGAATGGTAAAAACAATGTTGGGCATTGCTGGAGGAGTTATATTCAAGGCGAACTGTCAAGGGGTTCCCATTATAACCCAACCGTGTAAGGAACGCAAAATCCGGGAACATAACACCGATATGACAGAAACTAGGGAGGCAAGAGTGGAACAAAACACCAGGCATAAGGCCAAGCCTTCCACCCTTTACCAAGTATATAGATGCATTAATTAAATAAGATATATTGTGATATCCGAACAAAATATCCATGTTCCAACAAGGAACAAACTCCAATCTTCACCTGCAACTAACAATGCTATAAGTGGGGCTGAGCAAAGCGGTAACATAGCCAGGCAAGGTTTGGTGGGACAAGGTGGGTTAGAGGCTTGGCTCAACAATATAGGAGGCATGATAAGCAAGTGGTAGGTATCGCGGTATAGGCATAGCAAAAGAGCGAGCAACTAGCAAGCAAAGATATAAGTGATTTCGAGGGTATGGTCATCTAGCCTAAGATCCCGCAAGGAAGAAGAACGAGTCCATGAAGAAGACAAATGGACGTAGTCAAACGGGTCCTCACAAACGCGATGTTAACGGAACCAACCTGAAGAAGCAACACCGGAAAGAAGCACACAACATAGTAAACAACCAACACATGAACATGGTATGATATGCGGGATGCGGTATGTGATGCATATGCGTGATATGGAAAGGAATGATTGAACCTGGCCTCAACTTGGAAATCCAAGAGTGCCACTGGAAAGGTGAGGTGATTTCAGTTCAAATCGATATAAAGATCACCGGAATCGGATGCACGCTTTGGAAATGGCAAGCAAAACAAATATAGCACCGGTCTGCGATAAACAGCTAGTAGTCATCTAAATGCATCATGTAAAATATGCTACATGACTCAAACATGACAACAAAATACATGGCAGGGATCCACTCAAACAAGCATGGAAAAAGTGCAAATGATAACATGTTTCAGACTTAGTGAAGCAGACTTTATCTGCAGGAAGCAAACTTTAGAGCATGAAAACTACATGCTATAGGAATTTAACATGGCAAATCAAGGCATGGCATGAAGCTACTCAAAGCACTTAACAAAAGTACCTTAGTGACCTTGAGCCAAAAGGGATCATAAAATACAATTTCAAGCATGTGAACATAGCAAAAACATAAACAGATTCGGACTTGGTGAAAAACTGGAGCATGGCAAAACAGTTAACGAGTAGGCATGTTTACGAGCTCGATGCACACACTACAAAGCATGGAATGACAATCTAAGCATACACCCATCAATAAGACATGGCATAGAATCTAGACATGGAAAGAATAACTTCATAGCATGCATGGATGAACAACAACAAGCTCGGCAAAATCGCTAATCAAGTTAACAATCTACCAGGAGCATTTTATAGCAAAAGTAGAGCTCGATTGACTCAAGCTAGGTTGCTCCATAACTGCAAACAAAGACATGGATGGATAGAGCACCACAATATTAACAAAACATTCTTACTGACCATCCTCAAAAGAGGCACGGATCACTAGGAAACAACAGGAACATATGGCATAACAACAAAATCAGGACAAGGATTTGGTGAAATTCTAAGTCCCTGAAATCAGCATTACCGATTACGCTACTTTGCAAGCTTGTGCTAGTCACCACAAAGATCACAAAAATACACTGCACACACCCCTGTAAAGATGGCATGGCATATAACAAAACACATGTAGAGCTCAGGATCATAGCATGCACACATTAATCATGGCAAAAATGACAGAAGGCCATTTCCTGAAACAGATCTGCAACTTTCCTCACATAGCCCTGTTCCAACGACATTTTGGGCATAAAGGTGAGCTCAAATGAAAATAACACAATGAGATGAAATGATGTAGTCGTCGAGACGAACATTTTTGTATGCTACACCAATGAATCGGAGCTATGATGAGGAAGTCATGGCATGTCAAAGTATGCAAAAATATTAGGGTTAGGAGGGAAAAAGTCAACCCTGAGATATTTTCAGATCCAGATCTGGATCGGGGAAGCTTCTTGAGGTGGCGCCGGGGCTCTCGCCGGAGTAGTTGAAGACGACAGGAGAGAGCGGGGCCGGCTGGAGAGGAAGAGGGAGAGCCCCGGCGAAGGAGGCTCGCTGGCGAGGGGGCCCGTGCGGTGGCCGGTGCGGGCGGCACGGCGGAGATGGGCGGCGGCGGGGCGGAGCCGGCGACCGGCGGAGGCAAAGGGCGGCGCGCGGGATGGCAGAGATGGGCAGCGCAGGCGACGAGGCTCAGAGGCGGCGGCGCGCCCTGTCCCTGGCGACGGTGCGAAGACCCAGCGGGGCGCGGCGGCTCAGGCCCACGGGGGCCGGCGACGGGCCTCGGCGGGCCGCGCGGTTGGGATGGCGGAGGAGGCGAAGTGGGGCGCGGGCGCGGACACGTGTCTTCTCCTGATTGGACGCAGGCGGCGGCGGACATGTCCGGGCTGCGTGAATTTTGTTCGGCGGCGTGAGCGGAAGAAGCTAGGGTTTGTACCGCGGATTTTTGGGAGAGAATCACATATTTATAGGTAGAGGGAGCTAGGGGAGTCCAAATGAGGTGCGGTTTTCGGCCACATGATCGTGATCGAACGCTCTAGATGATGGAGGAGGTTTAGGTGGGTTTTGGGCCACTTTGGAAGGGTGTTGGGCTGCAACACACACGAGGCCTTTTCGGTCCCTTGGTTAACCGTTGGAGTATCAAACGCAATCCAAATGGCATGACACTTGACAGGCGGTCTACCGGTAGTAAACCAAGGCCGCATGACAAGTCTCGGCCCAATCCGAAAACGTTTAACACCCGCATGCGAAAAGAGGTAGAAAGGGACACCGGGTGACATAGGAGCGCCGGATTGCAACACGGACAACGGGGAAAAAGCTCGGATGCATGAGACGAACATGTATGCAAATGAAATGCACATGATATGATATGCCCAGTGTTTTGAGGAAGGTGACCTTGTCCTTAGGCGCATTCAGTCCACCAAGGGTACAAACAAGTTGACGCCGAAGTGGGAAGGCCCTTACCGGGTAGTACGAGTCACCAGACCTGGCGCAGTCCGTCTGGAGACTGGGGATGGCATTCAATTGTAAAACTCATGGAATATTGTGCATCTCCGCAAGTTCTACCTGTAAGGCGCAGCTGTCGGGCCCTGCCCGACAACCACCCTTTTGTACAGGCCTTGCCTCAGTTGCATGTAACCCCTTGTACAAAGCCAGGCAATGACCCTGAGCAACAGAGAAATAAACAAAGTGTTGGGGAGCCCCAACCAAGTTGCATGCATGCTTGAGCGTTCCAAGAGCACTACATCAACATTTCATAAGAATCTGCATATGCATATAGATAGGATCGCATCTTGCATCATTCCCATTTACATGAAGCTGCAGGCCCCTGTCGTGAACCTAGCCTCCACAAGGAGTTGGGAAGATGGACCAGGCGCTGCGATCCCCAACAAGCCAAACAGATAAGTTGTACCTCTTGTACATCGGTGTTCTGTAAGCTAAAAACTTGTGCATGCGGAAACCTCGCCGCTCTTCGAAACTTAGGTGCTCCCACCCTTGGCTCGAACGTTGCTTCGGCCGGGGTGGTTGCAGTGGCCTTTGGTGACAAGGAGCTGGCGGGGGGCTGGAGCCTTTATTTTTTGCCCCGTAGTATCAGTCCCCCGGCAATAGATTAAAAGGCTTACCGGCAGGATACCCTGCCGGAAAAACTCGTTTATTTACAATAAAGAGGCATCTCACCTCTGCATCGACATATACATGCAGGAGTTTCCGATAAGGTTCATCTTTTTCATTAATATGCTTATCATACAAGTACTAGTCCTTACAGAACACAAACATGGACTCGAGAGATTACGTTATTTGAATTGGAATTTTGCAAATGCCTACAATTTTAAGATTGAAAAAAGATAAGTGCCCAGTAATCTCCTATTTTCATTTTCCCTCCCACCAGGCACTACGGTGGAAGGAGGAAAATAAGAGAAATACACCCAAGCAGAAGCCCTTCCTAGTTCGGCCGCGGCTCACCAAGCACAGCCTAACAAGATCGAGAGTGGCCAGGCTATGAAGGAGAGGGCGAGAAGGTGCCGCAATGGCCCCCTGGCCACCACTTCCAGGACCAGTCGGAAGACCCCAGCACAGGCACCGGCAGACGAGGACGTCGGGCCCAGCTGGAAGACCACTGGAGGAGGTGGAGGAACCAGAAGGGCAAATCTTTCCCCTGCAGCTAAAGAAAACGGTGATGACAGCGCAGGGGAAAGGGGGGAAGAGTCAGCGAAACGAGCAGCAGGTCGCTAGTACGAGACGAACGCGTCGGTGCTATCGGACTCCGACTGGACGACCTGCCTCCAGCCTTATCCGTCTCTCCTGGCTTCATATTCATCAACACCATCCAAGGATAGCACTGACCCACAGTCGGACGCCCTCCCCAGAGAAATGGTGAGTGCCCAAGATGGCCAGGGGGCTCGAGGCACGCCGCTACCCGCCTAAGCAGGCAGGAAGGCGCACCTCTCATCAGCATCAGCCCCAAGGCCTTCGTAAGGGGAAGTGCTGGGGTTGTCAATGATCTCCATCCCTACCTCTCAGGCGAGCCTCGAAGACGCCAAGAACCTAATCACTAAACCCGCAAGCAACGGAAGCTCGGTACAGGACACCACACCGCGTGATCAGTAGTCGACCGGGGTAGAAGAACCAAGCTTCTCTCCATGGTGAGGGGACGTGATATTCCCCATAGCATGGACCAAGCCCACTCCCCAAGCACCAAAGTTTTGAGATGCAAATCTCAGAACGTAGCCCGAGGCCTGGCCCCAGGCTCTTCTCTTCAGCATAACCAACAGGAAGCAGAAAACAGAGGAGGGGAGCGCATGGATGAATGACTCCGCCCTCTCTCCACCTCTCCTTTTATAGGCAAGACGGGGAAGGGGAGTCGCTCCCTCAACGGGCAGCCGCTGTACCCCTCCACCAATTTAAGAAGACCGGCCCCTCACCTTGATGCTCTCCCACACCACGCGCCTCCATTACCTACCCCGCATGATGCATGCCGCATACGTGGCTAAGGATAAGGGCGTGGTGGGAAGAGTGAATTGGCAGTTTCTACTCCCTGCGTTAAAGTCATTCATGGGCCATTACCAGGGTGGCCCTACCACTACTGGCTTTACACGACATGCGGAGAAATCAGAAACTGGCCAGGAATCAAGATTAATGAAGAAACAATGAAGACCTCAAGAGGCCAGCCTCTCCAGCACCCCCGCTTGTGCACTTATTAGGCCCTACCCCGACAACGCTCGGCAGAGTGTTCGGGGCAGGCCCGAGGGCTTTTGTTGATGCAACAAACCCTGGGTCTGTTGCCCAGACTATGCACAGGCATGGGAATGAGATCACAACACCAACCCGTGCCAGAGTACAAGAAACCAAGATCTTCGAAGGACCAACCTGTAGCTCAAGAGGACCAAGGTCAAGCTAAAGAAGCGAGATGCCACCAGGAGAAAAGCCTCCCTTACCGGGTAGGCTAGCTCGGCGAGGGTGGGGTCACCCCAGAAGTAAGCATCCAAGATGTCTCGGCAAGGCCTGCCAGGACTCACGAAGGCAAAAACCACCTCACCAACTACTCCGCCACGACCACGTCGTCAATCAGTGCAGTGTCAAGCTGTAAAGTGACTGAGTGGCAGCCATTCGCCACATGGCAGCCTTTCTATACAGGAAATACCTATGAGTGACACCCGTCCTGCGACGTGTCAAGCGAGTAGGTGCGGAGCTGGCAATACAGCTCGGCAAGGCTTGCCAGGCGAGCGACGACGTGACGTTGAGTGGTGCATTTAATGCGCCCCTCTCAGCCTGCAGAGTTAGGTATGATAGCATTGTTTGCTATCTTATCAGTGCATAATCACCACTTTGCCATTGTGGTGACCCCTTAATCTATAAAAGGAGGCCCATGGCAACCGTAGAAAGGGTTAGAAGGTTGAAAACCACACACTGATACGCGCGTAGCCACTCTCGCACGAGGCACCCCTGCCGGGCAAGTGTACTGCGCTCCACCACCATTTTCCACCATCAATCCACCAAAGCAGGAGTAGGGTTTTACGCCTCACGGCGGCCGAAACCTGGGTAAAATTTCTTGTGTGATCTCTGCCATGCTACCCCATGCTCGTCTGCTCTTTGTGCAACGTGACATCCGCCGTACCGAACCAGCAAGGGGCCCTTTATCCCATAGGTGGCCGTGGTTTCCCATGACACTTCAGTACTCCGGAACAAATGAATAGTGAGAAGTGGATGATTAGGAGGTGAACCGGCATGAGAAAGCATTTGAACAGAGGAAAGAGATATGATCAACATCGAAAGCTTGCATTTAGTCCACCGGGGAAGAAAATGATAATGAAAAATGATGAACTTGTAGCTCCTGAGCATCTTCACGAAGAATCGCCGGATGAAGCTTGGAAGAATAGGATGACGAAACTTCACATAAATAAAAGGATACTTGATTAAGACATCTGATTCCTTGAAGAAAAGGGTGGGATGGTGGGGAAAACAAATGCAACTTGGGATCGACAAAACATACACCATTGAGAAAACTGAGAATTGATCTTGCAAATGTGTAAATGATCAGATCAACTTGAAGAGAAGCATGCCAGTTGAGAGGAATTTACATGACAATAACGATGATAAAGAAGGATGAGCACTCCCATAGAAATATGAGAAAACCGCTTAGGAAAAGCTATGAAATAAACACTTGACATTGAAACAACTCGAATACCGCAACTCAAAACAAAACAAAGGATTTGGCTTGCAGAATAAGCCGGAAACAAACACATAACCCCCTCATGCATTTGTTGGAAGGATATCCTAGGCAACTCCTTGAATTCCCACCTAAGAACTTCCGCAATTTTCTTGGTTATGTGTTGACGGAGGAAAATATCACCACACAACTCTTAGCAGAATTCTATGCTGCAAATGTATCACATCCGTCAACACATAACCAAGAAAACCTCAGAAACTCGTGTACCTCAGACCTTTGAAGAACAATAGCTATACCAGTTGTGGTAGTACTCCGAACGCACTCACCAGTACTGGGTGGCGTCGATGTTATCTCACCACTAAGAGTATTACTTTTGTTGTCAGCATCCTCTGGTATTACAAAACAGAAACGATAGCGAATATGACAAGAACCCTTTGGAGCTCAACTCCCCGAAAGAGCTCAAGTCAGACAGGAGGCACAAAGACAAAATACACCAACATCGCAACGATTCCATCAATATCCGTTTGATCCTAAAGAAATTGAAGGAGAAGAGTGGTGTAATCAAAAGAACTACGTCACAATTCCTCACGAGAGCGATGAAGGGGATAAGAATTAAAAAAGAATTCCTACTCTGCGATATATATCTAGGACTTAAAAACATTTTTTCTTGTAAACTCGACAATGGCAACAGTTCAATCAATGAAGGGGTTCTTGCAGTCGGTAAGGCTATGATACCAACTTGTAGCGCCCAAGATGCCATTCTATCCAGATCGCGTGGTGAATTCATGATTGGGGCATAATCGCATTTTGAGGGCATAGCAAGGTGGATATCATTACAACATACCGATTACTGAATAGATCAGAATACGAGATAAAGGCTGAAACTCGCCACAGGCTAGAACATGAATACATCATCAATACATAGCAATCATCACACAGAAGAGCAGGATCTGAGTACGGATGAAATCAAATGAAAAAGCAGAACGACATCCACCCTACTAATTCCAAGCTCCCAACCGGGATCCCTTCCTATGATCGATGAAGAAGAAGAAGAAGAAGAAAAGCTCCAAAAGCAAACATGCATCGCTCTCATGTCAAAGCATCGCTTTACCTGTACTTGCACCTGTTGTTGTAGTACTCTGTGAGCCACGAGGACTCAGCAATCTCATTATCAAGGGTGTCATAACTAGAAAAGCATAACGGGTATGGAATCGTTAAGTGGTGTGGTTGTAGCAACACCAAGCATTGTATGGTGGCTAACTTATGAGTACAAGAGTAAGAAGAGTGAACTACGCCTAACGGTCACAAACTAGTAATGAAGTAATGATCAATAAGTGATCCTGAACTACTTACGAGTAATACATAACCCCACCATGTTCTCTTCCCGCACTCCCTCGAAAAGAGACGATCTTGGTTACGCACGTAGTTGGTGTATTTTATTTGAAGTTTAGTGTCAAGTTCTGTACAACCGAATATTATGAATTTCCTTGTCGCCAGATAACCGTGGGCACGACTTCTGAAAAGATTTAACCCAGCAGGGGTGCTCCAAGTAGTCCATCATAAATTACCATGCACATCCGATGGAACGTTCTCACACCATGATAACATGATGCTTGCGATAAGGAATCCCGATGGACAAGCCACTCAAGCAAAGGTAAAACTAAACCAGCAAGACCTCCCGACGTGTTGACGATCCCGATAGGGGCAGTGTATCTCATTCTCAGGACACGGCAGATGAGCACAACTTACAACAACTACGAACCTAGTTGCCCCGGGGGAGCTGCAAACAACTCTATTTTGGACCAACACTCACGAGGAGCATCAGCCGGGTTATTTATTAATTATCCTCAGGTGCTAGCCGTTCCATTTGCAAGTTTTAGTTGTTATTAGGCAAATGGTAAAATCAATGTTGGGCATTACTGGAGGAGTTTTCGCATAAGCGAATGGTCAGGGGTCCCCATAATACCCACACATGTTAGGAGCACTCATCAAGGAAGATAACACCGGTCTAATGGAAACTAGGGCGGCAAGAGTGGAACAAAATACCAAGCAAAAGGCAGAGCCTTCCACCCTTTACCAACAATATAGATGTTAATTAAATAAGAGATATTGTGATATCCTATGATATCCATGTCCCAACTTCGAACAACCTACAACTGCACCTACAACTAGCAACGCTATAAGAGGGGCTGAGCAAAGCGGTACATAGCCAAACAACGGTTTGCTAGGAAGGTGGAGGTTAGAGGCTTGTCATGGAAATTTGAGAGGCTTGACAAACAAGTGGTAGGTAGCGAGACATAGCGATAGCATCGAGACAACTAGAAAAACAAAGATTGTAGTGATATCCAAGGTAATGGTCATCTTGCACGAAGTCCTGCTAAGAAGAAGACCGAATCCATGAAGTAGATGAACCCGTGTAGTCGAATGAATCCTCACAAGCGCAAGAGAAGAAGAGCTACCAGAAAGAAGAAAATAACATGGTAAGCACACAAGCATAACACATGGCATGATGCACAATCAAGTATGATGCATGTCCAGTTTAATGAGGCATGGCATGGCAAGAGTGCAACAATCAATATTACAAATTAAGTGGAGCTCACATTGCATATTGACGAAGCACCAAATTCATTTATTTCGTTCTCTCCCGTTTATGCTACTCATCAACATTAAATATTGGTTAACATGGCAAGAGTAGAAGCATAATAAAACTACCTATCTAGGCAAGTTTAAATGAGGCCGGAAACAACAAACAACAGTTCCGGAAAATCCTCAGATGCATATTTTGAAATTGGTACTGTTCTACCTATAACATAATTTTAATGTTGTTAAACAACAAAAATAAAGTGCACCAAGCTAACCTACACGTTTTTCTAGACCATTTACATATAAAGTACATTTTAATCGGACCTACGGTTATTTAGTTATTAAATAAACCATTTTAACATGTCATTTCTGCAAATTAATGCAAACAACAGTTTTAAACATGTTTATTGTCGTGGTGATCTCATGGAAGATGCCATGGGATGGCTAAGAATGGGGGGCTACGTGAGGATACCGGTGGGTTCCAGAGGCGAGGTTAGCACGCGCTAGTGTGTGACACGAGACGTACCCAGGTCCGGGAACCTCCGAGGGAGGTAACACCCCTAGTCCTACCGAATGGATGATACACACTAGTTACAGAGCTGCTCCTAGAGCTGTTTGGGTGGAGGAGGAAGAGGGAACTTGTCCTCTGCATTGCCTCGTATGATTGGGTGGGTGTGTGTTCTATGAGAGTTGGCCCGTTGCATGGAAGGGCACCGGGGGGTCTTATAGGCTGGCCCCAGGGGTTACAATGGTAATATTACATAGGCGCGGGGCCCTGGTGTTAGTGTTTGTGAGCCAGCGGTGGGGCCCGCCTGGTCCGTCGGGTCCGTTGGATGTGGGTCACGCTGGGTCTACCAGGTGCGGGCCGTACCGGGGCCGCCGAGCGCGGGTACGGCCGGCTGCCCGGCACTATGGCACTGTCGACGTCCTGGGAACGGGGGTACCCAGACATGCCTGCCTGCGGCCCAGGGCGTGGCTCCGCCAACGGCCTGGTGAGGGCCATCTTCATCAGCGACCACTCAAGACCCTTGCAAGGGGACAAGCCTCGCAAGGCAGATGACACCAAGACCTCCCCTGGGGCGGCCTCGCTAGGCTGGCTCCCGAGGAGTGGAGATATCTATGCAAGGGGCACCTCGCGAGGTCTGCGTGACGTGACCCATGACGACCAAGGCCAAGCGGGCGCCAGCGGGCGCAGGGTGCCAGTTTCCTCTTTGGTGCTAAGGAAGCAGGCGCAGGCGAGGAGTCCCAAGGCATCGGGAAAAGGTTTCCATATCGGTGCAACAAGACCAAGACCAGCAGGACGGTAGGACGGAGGTCACCGTGGAGCCCATGGCGGCGCCACCACCAGAGCCTTTGGCAGGAGAACACCACCTTTTGTCAAGATAACTTGTACTAGTTGTCTTCCTTCGACATTGGCAGTTGTGGGATCCCTTCCTGCCTAAACATTTGGGAAGAGGACCAGGGCCTCTATAGATAGGGCTAGCCACCACCATAGCGGAGGACTGATCATTCAGACCATCCTAAAACACACCAGCTCGTCGAGCTCAAGAACACCTCTCCTTAGGAGGTTGTTCATCCACTATACTAGTTCATCCTAGCCAACGAGGCAATCCACCACACCACACTGGAGTAGGGTATTACACCACGACGGTGGCCCGAACCAGTATAAACTCTCGTGTCACTTGTTCCTTGGGTTCCTCAAGCTAGGCTTTGAGATCATTGCGAGAGTAAGCTAGGGAGAGATGTTCATGCTCACCCCAGTGTTCAAACCTCAAGGGTTTGCCGGAACCCACGATCCGACATTTGGCGCGCCAGGTAGGGGTGCGCCGAAGCTTCGACTCTCTGCTTGCTTCGTCCTGCTCCATGGCAGACGTCATCCCTCCAATTAGGCTGGCGGGCGCCTGCGGATGCGCCGCGGGCGTCCGGGCCTTCACCCTTGCCTTGCGGCAGGTGCGGTGGCTGTGCCAGTTCAAGCCAGAGATGCCGCCCAGGTACGACGGCACAGCAGATCGAGCGGCCTTCCTACAGGCGTACAAGGAGGCCATTCTCGAAGCCGGAGGCGACGACCAGGTCATGGACAACTGGTTCCCCCTGGCCCTAGCCGGCATGCCACGTGCCAGGCTGCTCAGCCTGCCAGGATCTTCGGTAGCCTCCTTGGAGGAGCTGCACGATCTCTTCGTCGCGCGCTTCACGGCACAACCCCCCCCCGCCCTAGCAGCCCTCTTCGGTGGTTCGCGGGTGCCAACCACGGATGGCCACGTCAAGCAGTTCATCCGCCAGTTGGGCACCGCCCGCATGCTGCCGGGGCTCCTCCGGGATGGGCGGTGCCCCAGGCCGACCTCACCTTCAGCTCACAGGACCACCCAGCCATCACCACGGGTGCGGGCACGCTCCCGATGCTCTGCACACCCACCATCTACAACGTGGCTGTGACTAAGACCCTCATCGACGGCGGAGCAGGCCTCAACGTGCTCTCCGTCGAAGCTTTCTGTTTGCTCCACGTACCATACGACCGGCTCCACCCCACCAAGCCTTTCTCTGGAGTCGGCGCCGGTTACACCAGCCCCCTGGGGCAAATACGCCTCCCGGTCACCTTTGGCACACGCAACAACTACCTCACCGAGCCGATCGACTTCGACATCGCCTGCATCGGCCTCCCGTACAACGCCATCCTTGGGTACCCCACTCTGGCTCAGTTCATGGCAGCGACCCATCCCGCCTACAATCTCATGAAGTTCCCAGGAAGCAGTGGCGTTCTTACCGTGGCTAGGGACACCAAGTAAGCCCTGACGGCTCTCAAGCTCACCTTCAGGGTCGCCGCGACAGCGCGCCCAGCCGATGGAGCCACCCCCAGGGCTAAGGGGGATGCGCTAGCAAAAAAGAAGCAGTTGTTCACTCAAGATCGAGCTGAAATGAAGCAAGTGCCGGTCGAGGAGGATGAATCCTAAGGAGCCACCTTCATCATAGGTGCTAACCTCGACCCGGACCAAGAGGAGGCATTGGTGAAGTTCCTGCGTGAGAACAGGGAGGTATTTGCCTGGGAGCCCAAGCAACTGGTAGGGGTCCCAAGGGGGGTAATCGAGCATCAGTTAAGGGTGTGCCCCCAACGTGAGCCCTGTGAAGCAGAAGGTGCGATGACAGTCCACGGAGAAGCACTCCTTCATCGTCTAGGAAACCCGCAAGCTATAAGTTGCGGGAGTCACCCGTGAGGTCCAGTATCACGAGTGGCTGGTGAACCCCATTGTTGTGCCCAAGAAAGGTGGGAAGAAACATATGTGCGTCTACTTCACCAACCTCAAAAAAGCCTGCCCTCAAGACCCGTTCCCACTTTTGCGCATCGACCAGATCATCAACTCCACCGCCGAGTGTAACCTGCTGTGTTTTCTATATGCTTTTTCGGGTTATCACCAGATCAAGATGGCGGTGGAGGACATGGAGAAGATGACCTTCTTGAACCCGTGTGGGGTATACTGCTACACCTGCATGACGTTCGGACTGCGCAACGCTGGGGCGACCTTCTAGCGATTGATGCACATCGCCCTCGACCGGCAGCTCGGGAGGAACTCAGAGGCCTATGTCAACGACATCGTGGTAAAATCTCGTGAGGCGATGCCCCTCCTTCAAGACCTGGAGGAGACCTTCGCCAACCTGTGCTAGGTGGACCTGTGGCTTAATCCAGAGAAGTGCGTGTTCGGCGTCCCTTCGGGCAAGCTGCTAGGTTTCCTCGTATCGCACAAGGGGATCCAGGAAAATCCGGAGAAGGTCAAGACGATAGAAGATATGAGCCCGCCACAAACCCTCAAGGAAATGCAAAAGCTTGTGGGGCGCGTGACCTCACTGGGGCGCTTCATCTCTAAGCTGGGGGAGCGCGCCCTCCCATTCTTCAAGCTGATGAAGAGGAAGGGCCCGTTCGAGTGGACCCTGGAGGCCGACTAGGCGTTTCAAGACCTCAAGATGTACCTGACCAGCCCACCGGTGATGGTAGCGCCTCGCCCCCTCGAGCCTCTGGTGCTCTATCTGGCCGCCACACTTCACTCGGCCAGCGCGGCACTGGTGGCTGTCCGGGAGGAGCGCCAGGCCAAGGATGCGCCGCGTAATGTTGTACCTTCAGCCAGGACGGTGTGGCACCAAGACGGCGCCGCTGAAGTCACAATGACGCCCGCGGACGATCAGCCCCCACAAGACGGTGTTTCTGGGCCTGTGGAGCCATGATGGGTGACCAAGCTCCTAAGGTCCCCCCACCTCGGTAGGCGCCACGACCTCCGTAGGCCACCGGCTCTACCGACGCCCTGCCCTTGTGGAGCACCCGGTATACTTCGTCAGCACAGTGTTATGGGACGCAAGAGCACGATACCCCATGCCACAGAAGCTCTTGATCGCCCTCCTGGTGGCCTCGTGCAAGCTGCACAATTACTTCCAAGGCCACGCTATCAAGGTCATCTCGTCCTACCCACTGGAGAGTATGGAGCCCCAATGCCGCATGAAGAGTCGCTGAGTGGAACATTGAGCTGCACGCATTTCAGCTGGAGTTCAACACAACCAGGGTCGTCAAGGGAGCTGCCCTCGCCGACTTCATGGCAGAATGGACCGATGCTCCGGAGCCTGAAGAAGGCGAGAGCCGATCCCTCTCGCCAGGAAATGAAGCGCTAGATGGCTGGGTCATGTACTTTGACGGCGCCTTTGCACGCCAAGGTGCGGGGGCTGGCGCAGTGCTTATCTCTATTGGGGAACACAGTATTTCAAAAAATTTACTACGATCACGCAAGATCTATCTAGTAGATGCATAGCAACGAGAGTTGAGAGTGTGCCCACGTACCCTCATAGACCGAAAGCGGAAGCGTTGGTTGATGTAGTCGAACATCTTCATGATCCAACCGATCAAGTACTGAACGCACGACACCTCCGTGATCTGCACACGTTCAGCTCAGTGACATCCCTCGTACTCTTGATCCAGTTGAGGCCGAGGGAGAGTTTCTTCAGCACGACGGCGTGATGACGGTGATGATGAAGTTAACGACGCAGGGCTTCACCTAAGCACCACAACGATATGACCAAGGTGGAAATCTATGGAGGGGGGCACCGCACATGGCTAAGAGAACTGTCAACTTGTGTGTCTATGGGGTGCCCCCACCCTCGTATATAAAGGAGTGGAGCAGGGGAGGGCCGGCCCTCTCTATGGCACGCCCGAAGGGTGATTCTTACTCCTAGTAGGAGTAGGTTTCCCCCCTTTCCCTAGTTGGAGTAGGAGAAGAAGGAAGAGGGAGAAGGAGAGAAAGAAAGGGGGGCCAGCCTCCTCCCCAATCCGGATTGGGCTTGGGGGGGGGGCGCCCCCACTTTCCCGCCTCCTTCTCTCTCCCACCATGGCCCATTAAGGCCCATTGACTCACCGGGGTGTTCCGGTAACCCCCGGTACTCCGGTAATTGCCCGAACTTATCTGAAACCATTTCGGTGTCCAAACATAGCCTTCCAATATATCAATCTTTATGTCTCGACCATTTCGAGACTCATTGTCATGTCCGTGATCACATCTGGGACTCCTAACTACCTTCGGTATATCAAAACAGACAAACTCATAATACCGATCGTCATCGAACATTAAGCGTGCGGACCCTACGGGTTGAGAACTATGTAGACAAGACCGAGACTTACTTCTGGTCAATAACAAATAGCAGAACCTGGATGCTCATATAGGTTCCTACATATTCTATGAAGATCTTTATCGGTCAAACCGCATAACAACATACGTTATTCCCTTTGTCATCGGTATGTTACTTGCCCAAGATTCGATCATCCGTATCTCAATACCTAGTTCAATATCGTTACCGGCAAGTCTCTTTACTCGTTCCGTAATGCAACATCCCGTAACTAACTCATTAGTCACTTTGCTTGCAAGGCTTATAGTGATGTGCATTACCAAGAGGGCCCAGAGATACCTCTTCGATACATGGAGTGACAAATCCTAATCTCGATCTATGTCAACTCAACAAACACCATTGGAGACACCTGTAGAGCATCTTTATAGTCACCCAGTTACGTTGTGATGTTTGATAGCACACTAAGTGTTCCTCCGGTATTCGGAAGTTGCATAATCTCATATTCATAGGAACATGTATAAGTCATGAAGAAAGCGATAGCAATAAACTAAACGATCATAGTGCTAAGCTAACGGATGGGTCAAGTCAATCACATCATTCTCTATTGATGTGATCCCGTTCATCAAATGACAACTCATGTCTATGGTTAGGAAATTCAACCATCTTTGATTAACGAGCTAGTCATGTAGAGGCATACTAGTGACACTTTGTTTGCCTATGTATTCACACATGTACTATCTTTCCGGTTAATAAAATTCTAGCATGAATAATAAACATTTATCATGATGTAAGGAAATATAAATAAAAACTTTATTATTGCCTCTAGGGCATATTTCCTTCAGTGTCCCACTTGCACCAGAGTCAATAATCTAGATTACACAGTAATGATTCTAACTCCCATGAAGTCTTGGTGCTGATCATGTTTTGCTCGTGAGAGAGGCTTAGTCAACGGGTCCGCAACATTCAGATCCGTATGTATCTTGCAAATCTCTATGTCTCCCTCCTTGACTTGACCGCGGATGGAATTGAAGCGTCTCTTGATGTGCTTGGTTCTCTTGTGAAATCTGACCTCCTTTGCCAAGGCAATTGCACCAGTATTGTCACAAAAGATTTTGATTGGTCCCGATGCACTAGGTATGACACCTAGATCGGATATGAAGTCCTTCATCCAGACTCCTTCATTTGCTGCTTCTGAAGCAGCTATGTACTCCGCTTCGCACGTAGATCCCGCCACGACGCTCTGCTTGGAACTGCACCAACTGAATGCTCCACCATTCAATAAAAATACATATCCGGTTTGTGACTTAGAGTCATCCAGATCAGTGTCAAAGCTTGCATCAATGTAACCATTTACGACGAGCTCTTTGTCACCTCCATAAACGAGAAACATATCCTGAGTCCTTTTCAGGTATTTCAGGATGTTCTTGACCGCTGTCCAGTGATCCACTCCTGGATTACTTTGGTACCTCCCTGCTAAACTAATAGCAAGGCACACACCAGGTCTGGTACACAACATAGCATACATGATAGAACCTATGGCTGAAGCATAGGGAATGACTTTCATTTTCTCACTATCTTCTTTAGTGGTCGGGCATTGAGTCTGACTCTACTTCACACCTTGTAACATAGGCAAGAACACTTTCTTTGCTTGATACATTTTGAACTTCTTCAAAACTTTATCAATGTATGTGCTTTGTGAAAGTCCAATTAAGCGTCTTGATCTATCTCTATAGATCTTGATGCCCAATTCATATTCAGAAATTCAGTATCATTTCCGATTAACAATATGTCATCCACATATAATATCAGAAATGCTATAGAGCTCCCACTCACTTTCTTGTAAATACAGGCTTCTCCAAAAGTCTGTATAAAACCATATGCTTTGATCACACTATCGAAGCGTATATTCCAACTCCGAGATTCTTGCTCCAGTCCATAAATGGATCGTTGGAGCTTACACACTTTGTTAGCACCTTCTGGATAGACAAAGCCTTCTGGTTGCATCATATACAACTCTTCTTTAAGATATCCATTAAGGAATGCAGTTTTGACATCCATTTGCCAAATTTCATAATCATAAAATGCGGCAATTGCTAACATGATTCGGACGGACTTAAGCATCGCTACGGGTGAGAAGGTCTCATCGTAGTCAAGTCCTTGAACTTGTCAAAAACCTTTCGCAACAAGTCGAGCTTTGTAGACAATAGCATTACCGTCAGCGTCAGTCTTCTTCTTGAAGATCCATTTATTCTCTATGGGTTGCCGATCAACGGGCAAGTCGACCAAAGTCCACACTTTCTTCTCATACATGGATCCCATCTCCGATTTCATGGATTCAAGACATTTTGTGGAATCTGGGCTTATCATCGTTTCCTCATAGTTCGTAGGTTCGTCATGGTCAAGTAACATGGCTTACAGAACAGGATTACCGTACCACTCTGGTGCGGATCTTACTCTGTTGACCTATGAGGTTTGGTAGTAACTTGATCAGAAGTTTCATGATCATCATTATTAGTTTCCTCACTAATTGGTGTAGGAATCACATGAACTGATTGCTGTGATGGACTAGTTTCCAATAAGGGAGTAGGTACAATACCTCATCAAGTTCTACTTTCCTCCCACTCACTTCTTTCGAGAGAAACTCTTTCTCTAGAAAGGATCCATTCTTAGCAACAAATATCTTTCCTTCGGATCTGTGATAGAAGGTGCACCCAACAGTCTCTTTTGGGTATCCTATGAAGACACATTTCTCTGATTTGGGTTCGAGCTTATCAGGTTGAATCCTTTTCACATAAGCATCGCAACCCCAAACATTAAGAAATGACAACTTGGGTTTCTTGCCAAACCACAGTTCATAAGGTGTTGTCTCAACGGATTTCAATGGTGCCCTATTTAACGTGAACGCAGCCATCTCTAAAGCATAACCCCAAATGATAGCGGTAAATCAGTAAGAGACACCATAGATTGCACCATATCTAATAAAGTGCGGTTACGACGTTCGGACACCCCATTACGCTGTGGTGTTCCAAGTGGCGTGAGTTGCGAAACTATTCCGCATTGTTTCAAATGAAGACCAAACTCATAACTCAAATATTCTCCTCCACAATCAGATTGTAGATACTTTATTTTCTTGTTACGATGATTTTCCACTTCACTCTGAAATTCTTTGAACTTTTCAAATGTTTCAGACTTATGTTTCATCAAGTAGATATACCCATATCTACTGAAGGTCAAAAAATAACGATACCCGCCACGAGCATCAACACTCATTGGACCGCATACATCAGTATGTATTATCTCCAATAAGTTTTAGTCATCTTTCCCATGAGGCATGGTTCGCAAGCATCAAGTTATTCATAATCAAGTAATTCCAAAAGTCCATCAGCATGGAGTTTCTTCATGCGCTTTACACCAATATGAACTAAACGGTTGTGCCACAAATAAGTTGCACTATCATTATTAAACTTATATCTTTTGGCTTCAATACTATGAATATGTGTATCACTACTATCAAGATTTAGTAAAAATAGACCACTCACCAAGGGTTCATGACCATAAAAGATATTACTCATATAAATAGAACAACCATTATTCTCTGATTTAAATGAATAACCATCTCGCATCAAACAAGATCTTGGTATAATGCTCATGCTTAACGCTAGCACCAAATAACAATTATTCAGGTCTAAAACTAATCCGGAAGGTAGATATAGAGGTAGCGTGCCAATGGTGATCACATCGACTTTGGAACCATTTCCCACGTGCATCATCACCTCGTCCTTAACCAATCTTCACTTAATCCATAGCCCCTGTTTCGAGTTGCAAATATGAGCAACAGAACCAGTATCAAATACCCAGGCGCTACAATGAGCATTAGTAAGGTACACATCAATAACATGTATATCAAATATAGCTTTCACTTTGCCATCCTTCTTATCCGCCAAATACTTGGGCCAGTTCCGCTTCCAGTGACCAGTCCCTTTGTAGTAGAAGCACCCAGTCTCAGTCTTAGGTCCAGACTTTTGCTTCTTCACTTGAGCAGCAACTTGCTTGATGTTCTTCTTGAAGTTCCCCCTCTCCCCTTTGCCCTTTTTCTTGAAACTGGTGGTCTTTTTAACCATTAACACTTGATGCTCCTTCTTGATTTCTACCTCCGTAGCCTTTAGCATTACAAAGAGCTCGGGAATTGTCTTATCCATCCCTTGCATATTATACTTCATCACAAAGCTCTTGCAGCTTGGTGGCAGTGATTGAAGAACTCTGTCAATGACACTATCATCAAGAAGATTAACTCCTAGATGAGTCAAGTGGTTGTGGTACCCAGAAATTCTGAGTATATATTCACTGACAAAACCATTCTCCTGCATTTTGCAGCTGTAGAACTTATTGGAGACTTCATATCTCTCAATCCGGACATTTGCTTGAAATATTAACTTCAACTCCTGGAACATCTCATATGCTCCATGACGTTCGAAACGTCGTTGAAGTCCCGGTTCTAAGCCGTAAAGCATGGCACACTGAACTATCGAGTAGTCATCATCTTTGCTTTGCCAGACGTTCTTAACGTCGTCAACAGAATCTGCAGCAGGCTTGTCACCCAGCGGTGCTTCTGACGTAATTCTTATGTGCAGCAATAAGGCTAATCCTCAAGTTACGGACCCAGCCCGTGTAATTGCTACCATCATCTTTCAACTTAGCTTTCTCTAGGAATGGATTAAAATTCAACAGAACAACAACACATGACATTTATCTACAATAACATAGACATGCAAAATACTGTCAGGTACTAAGTTCATGATAAATTCAAGTTCAATTTAATCATATTACTTAAGAACTCCCACTTAGATAGACATCCCTCTAATCATCTAAGTGATCACGTGATCCATATCAACTAAACCATGTCCGATCATCACGTGAGATGGAGTAGTTTTCAATGGTGAACATCACTATGTTGAACATATCTACTATATGATTCACGCTCAACCTTTCGGTCTTAGTGTTCCGAGGCCATATCTGCATATGATAGGCTCGTCAAGTTTAACGCGAGTATTCTGCTTGTGCAAAACTTGCTTGCACCCGTTGTATGTGAACGTAGACCTTATCACACCCGATCATCATGTGGTGTCTCGGCACGACGAACTGTAGCAATGGTGCATACTCAGGGAGAACACTTGTACCTTGAAATTTAGTGAGAGATCATCTTATAATTCTACCGTCGTACTAAGCAAAATAAGATGCATAAAGGATAAACATCACATGCAATCAATATAAGTGATATGATATGGCCATCATCATCTTGTGCCTTTGATCTCCATCTCCAAAGCACCATCATGATCACCATCGTCACCGGCTTGACACCTTGATCTCCATCGTAGCATTGTTGTCGTCTAACCAACTATTGCTTCCACGACTATCGCTACCGCTTAGTGATAAAGCAAAGCAATTACATGGCGACTGCGTTTCATATAATAAAGCGACAACCATATGGCTCCTCCGAGTTGCCGATAACTATGTTACAAAACATGATCATCTCATACAACAATTTATATAATCACGTCTTGACCATATCACATCACAACTTTTCCTGCAAAAACAAGTTAGACGTCCTCTACTTTTTGTTGAAAGTTTTACGTGGCTGCTACGGGCTTCTAGCAAGAACCGTTCTTACCTATGCATCAAAACCTCGATGTAGTATAGTGATTGCTTTTTGTTCTTCAGAAAGAACCCTGTTCATTGAAACCGATTCAACTAAAGTTGGAGAAATAGACACCCACTAGCCACCTGTGTGCGAAGCACGTCGGTAGAACCAATCTCGCGTAAGCGTTCACGTAATGTCGGTCTGAGCCGCTTCATCCAACAATAGCACCGAATCAAGAATCAACTAGTGACGGCAAGCAATATGTATATACCCACGCCAGCAACTCCTTTGTGTTCTAGTCGTGCATAAAACATCTACGCATAGACCTGGCTCGGATGCCACTGTTGGGGAACGTAGTATTTAAAAAAAATTCCTATGATCATGCAAGATTTATCTAGGAGATGCATAGCAACGAGAGGGGAGAGTGTGTCCATGTACCCTCGTAGACCGAAAGCGGAAGTGACGGTGTCCTGGACTAGGGGGTACTCAACACGTCATCTCCCGATCTGTTAGATTGGGCCGAGGACCCCCGTGGCCGTATACTCATGGAGCAGTTCGGACAGCTGCCGCATGCAAGGAAGATTGCACAAGACTTGGCGATCAAGACAATGACTCCTCCCCACCGGCGTATTCGGCTAGGACTCTTGTTATCCTAGGCCTCTGGTGCATTATATATACCGAGGCCAGGCTAGTCGATAGACATATACATACAATCATACCATAGGCTAGCTTCTAGGGTTTAGCCTCTCTGATCTCGTGGTAGATCTATACTTGTACTACCCATATCAACAATATTAATCAAGCAGGACGTAGGGTTTTACCTCCATCAAGAGGGCCCAAACCTAGGTAAAACATCGTGTCCCCTGCCTCCTGTTACCATCCGCCTTAGACGCGCAGTTCGGGACCCCCTACCCAAGATTCGCCGGTTTTGACACTGACATTGGTGCTTTCATTGAGAGCTCCGCTGTGTGATCGGCAAAAGGATCGATGGCTCGCCTGGAGATCAGCTGCGACTTCGGCATCTTCGTCACTAGCTCGGCTGGTCACCTTGGTTCGGCCAAGAACGGCATGCCGTGTTCTGATCACCATGTTCGGACGAGGGCCTTCATCAAACATCAACTCCGATCTCTATCAAGATCAGGGAGGAATCATCCATGGATCTCGAGGGCTCAACATCAACATTGCCCTTGGGCGGCCGTGCCATTTTTATGGACAGCGAACTTGTATTCGTCGTCACCACCTCCTCGAGCGTCGGTTTGACGATTCCTTCAGTGAAATAGTGCGGAATTACGTCTACAACATCCATGCAAAATTTCGTCGAGTTCCGATGGAGGAATCTCCGACAATCTATGATATATCGGAGCCCTCTCAAATCTGGACGGGAATCTGGATGAGTTTAGGGCGTGGTCTCCAGAGCCCAGCTCGGAGGTCCTTTGGAATATCCAACCGTTCATCTACTGCGGAATTCCCATATCTACCACCCCTCCAAATTTCAGCTCGATCCGATGGTTCAAACTCCGAGAACCTTTCGATGAGTGGACCAATTTTCGGATCCGTTTTCTGCACGAATACAGATTCAACCCGAATTCATGTTTCTTTATGAACGTGATATTGGACAGCCTTTTTAAAGAAATTCTCTTCTGTGGTATTGTGCGTTGTTTTTAAACACGTGCCCGTAAATTTTTAAGCCTCCCATGAGGTCATCTTCATCATCATGCTGGTGTCAAACCAGTCCGACAATATTGCTCCAAGGCTGCCGACCTGCGCTAGACACGTCGTCGCTTTGTTGAGTCGAGCTCAACTTTTTCGGATTATCATCTTGGCAAACCGAACAAGAGTCCAGCATCGCGAAGGATAAATCATCACCAACATCGCCGCCCCATGGATTACACGGAGCGGGTATACTGGCATCGCCGCACGGTCACTTCATCAAGCTGGCATCGACCACGTCACGACCTGCATCGGGAGGGACGCACTATTGCTTCTTCAAGCTGGTGTCCATCACGCCGACCTACTTCGACTCATCGGCTGACATCAAGACTCCGTCACCTCGGCTATACCGGGGACTTGGCTATTTCTTCTTCAACATACTCCGGTGACTTCGGCGTCACCAGCCGACCAGCTTCGTCACGTTAGCTGGACCGAGGGCTTTGCCTCGGCAAGTCAACCTTTGCCAGCATCACGAGGCCACTGTCGGATTTCGGGTTCCGGCAGACCCTTGAGGCTCGAACACTGGGGTGCGCGCGGAGATTTCGCCTTCTACCTACCTGCACCCCTCCGCCTCGCTAAGATCTAAGCTATGGAAAGAACAGCACAAGAGACACAGGGTTTATACTGGTTCGGGCCACCGTTGTGGTGTAATACCCTACTCCAGTGTGTGGTGTGGTGGATTGCCTCTTGGGCTGATGATGATGAACAATACAAGGAAGAACAGCCTCACGAGGGTCTGTCCTTGGCTGGGGGGATGAACTGCTCGGAGGAGTTCAGTCACCCTTCTCTCTCTCTCTCTTCTCGATTCTCTCTCCGATTCCGATCCCCCTCCCCTGTGGGTGGCTAGTCCTATTTATAGGCAAAGGCCCTGGGCCTCTTCCCAAATATTGAGCGGGAAGGGCGCCAACAATTGGTCATTTTGAAGGGGAACATCTGGTACACTTATCCTGACTAAAGTTGATCCTCGCCTGCCAAATGATCTGGTGGTGATGCTGGCTTGGGCTCCACAATGACTTCCTCCCTGCCGTTGGACTGGTCTTGGTCTCGTTGCACCGAAACGGGTGCCTTTGCTTGATGCTCTCGCCTGCGCTTGCTCCCTTTGCACCAAAGAGGAAAGGAGGACACTGCGCGGGCTGGCACCCGCCTGGCGCCTTTGGTCGTCATGGCTTGCTTCACGGGCACCTCGTGAGGTACCCCGCCTTGATCTCTCCGCCTCCTCGCGAGCCAGCCTGATGAGGCCGTGCCTGAGGAAGCTCCGTCTCGTCCGCCCCGCGAGGCTTGGCCCCTCGCGAGGGTCTTGGGTCTGTGTTGATGAAGATGGACCGTGCTGGGCCCCCTTTTGAGCCACGCTGCAGGCCGCAGGCAGGCAAGTCTAGGGACCCCCATTCCCAGAACGCCGACAGTAGCCCCCGGGCCCAAGGCGCTCCCGGGCTTGGCCGTGCAGGGAGGAAAAAGGGCAAGGGCGAAGAGCCGCGGGCCCTAGCAGCCTGCGGCCTTGGGTGCCGCGTGGCGGTTGATTGGACGTGGGCGTCTCCACTTCCCCACGGCGCCTTGGCAACTGCACGGATTGGACAAGTCCCTGCATGCAAAGCGGGTCATGATTACCTGCGATTGTGGGGGCCGGCGGTTGGCCCTCGCCGGCTATAAGTATGGATCAGCGCGCGCCCATCCATTTCATCCCCCCCTTGCTTCTCCTTCTTTTTCATGGCCCCGTCGAGGAGGTTCTCGGCCGCAGAGAAGGGGAAGGCTCGCCAGGTTGAGCCTGCCTCTTCCCCGCCAAAGCGTGTCTGAGGGCGCCCTCGCAAACATCCTGTGGCCACCACGGCAGCTCCCCGCGGCCGGGGAGACGATTTCCAGCACGGTGACAGGCGGACTGCTGGGGCCGGGGGGCGCGCTTCGATTGCGCGCTCCCCTAGGCCGCGCTTTCGCGCTGCAGAGGTGCTGCCGGAGTTCGTTGTGTGGTCGGCGGAGGCGACTAGCACACGACTTCAACTTCCTCGCTTCCTCCTCGGTGAGCTCCCGGCCGGCGCCCCGGGCGGCCTCTGGCTTCAGGCAGACGGCTGCAGCAGCCGGGCCTCATGGGCTTCACTGGAGGTCTCTGCAGCAGGGAGCCTGGCTTTGACCCGCGGTTGGCAGACGTTTGCCCGCGCGCGTGGCCTGAGCCGTCGGTGCACCCTGCACTTCAAGTTTGATGGCGAGGCCACCCTCTACGTGAGGGTGTTTGGGGAAGATGGTCGCCGCGCAGGGTGCTGCCCTGAGGACGACGACCGCGGCCGGGAACCCAGCCCCGACAATGATGGAGAGGACATCGCTCGCATGATTGGCGGCGCTCAGGGTTCCCCAAGCTTCACCGGTTCTTCTTCAGGCGGTGACTCTTCTAGCGGTGGCCGCGGTCAGCCTCCACGCCGTCATACCTGCTTGGGAGGTGGTAGCGTGTCTGCCCGCCGTCGCGCCTCAATGAAGCGCGAGAGGGAGTCTGCCTGAGCCCCGGAGGCAGCTCGAGTCTTCCCTGCAGGCCGGTGTGAGGCGAGCTGCGCCTGATTTGTTCTTCCTTTTCCTTTTTCCTGCGTAAAAAGACAGTAGTGTGGAGCCCTGCGGGGGCGTGTTTGGGTTATTGCTGTTAATCACCACTTTGCTTCCGTTATCGTTCCTTCTGGCTACGTGCCCGCGCGTGGATAGTTCCCGGCCCCAGCGGTGGGGGGCGACCGACCCAGGCCCTGTGTTGGTGTCGCAGTGCCCATGGGGCACGGACTAGAGGGGTCCTCCTGTAATGGACCCAGGTCGCGAAACCTTTGAACGACTAGGACAGGAACACTCGCGAGGGCGCTCGGCTGCCCCCTCGCGAGGCCTTGCATAAGAGAAATCGAGGCAGGAGAGTGAAAAGTCGAAGAACCAAAACCCAAAGACGGCAACAGCTTTAATAAAACTTCGAATGAGAATGAACAAGCCATCTGCGGAAAGCAAATGAAAAAGCCGCGTCCGGCACCTAATCTAGTCTTCGACGTCTTCTCACCAGCGCGGAGCTATGTGCTGCCACTGGGCGTGGGAGGGAGCCCCAGGGCCTGAGGCCGGCGCTCCTGAGACTCCGGGGCGTGTACAGCCCCAACTCATTATTACGTGAGAGTGTCACGGGCGGCGAGCTTCACAGGCGTTGGCCTTCTTCACAGGCTCCGGGCCTTTCTTGGGGGAAGCAGGCTTCACGGGCATTTGCCCTCTTCACAGGCTCCGGGCCCTTTCCAAAACGCGACAGCTTCACATGCATTCGCCTTCTTCACAGGCTCTGGGCCTTTTCCAAAACGCGATTCCTTCACAGTTATTCTCCTTCTTCACAGGCTCTGGGCCTTCTCCAAAACGCGACACTTCACAGGCATTCGCCTTCTTCACAGGCTCTGGGCCTTTTCCAAAATGCGACAGCTTCACAGGCATTCGCCTTCTTCACAGGCTCTGGGCCTTTTCCAAAACGCGACAGCTTCACAGGCATTCGCCTTCTTCACAGGCTCTGGGCCTTTTCCAAAAGGATAATCTTCACAGGCATTCGCCTTCTTCACAGGCTCTAGGACTTTTTAGGGGTAGAACCTCCAGAGGTGCTGGATGTTCCATGCGTTCTGGACCGGCACCCCCTCCTGAGTCTCGAAGCGCGCAGAGCCGGGCCTGGAAACATGAACAACCTTGAACGGGCCCTCCCACATGGGAGAGAGCTTGTGCAGTCCCTCCCTGGAGAGAACCCACCTGAGCACGAGGTCTCCTACCTCGAGAGTTCTGGGGCGGATGTTGCGGCAGTGATATCGTCGTAGTGCTTGTTGGTACCTCGCCGCTTGCAGCGCGGCTTCTCGGCGACGTTCCTCCCCCAGCACGAGGTCCATCCCCCACATGGCGTCCTGTTGCGCCTCGTCGAACGCCAGGACCCGCGCGGAGCGACGTCTGACCTCATGAGGGAGGACCGCTTCGGCTCCATAGACCAGGAAGAACGGGGTCTCTCTAGTCGGCTTGGTCGCGGTTGCGCGGATGGACCACAACACGGACTGAAGCTCGTCGTACCAACCTCTGCCGCAGGCCTCCAGCTTCTTCTTGAACGTCCTGGTCTTGAGGCCCCTCAGGACCTCTGCGTTGGCTCGCTCGGCCTGGCCGTTGCTTCGGGGGTGCGCCACCGAAGCGTAGCATATCTGCGTTCCAAGGTTAGCACATTATGTTTTGAAGAGGTTATTGGTGAATTGCGAACCGTTGTCTGTGATGATGCGGTTCAGCACCCCGAACCCGCTCACGATGCCCCTGGTGAACTTGACCGCGGAACCCGCGGGGATGGTGCGGACGGCCTCTACTTCAGCCCACTTGGTGAACTTGTCCACGACGACGTAGAGGTAGCAGTAGCCCCCTGGCGCCCGAGGAAACGGGCCCAGGATGTCCAGCCCCCAGACTGCGAATGGCCATGAAAGGGGTATAGTGTGCAGGCCTCCTGCCGGCTGATGGATCTGCTTGGCGTGGAACTGGCAGGCCTCACAAGCTTTCACCAGTTCGACGGCGTCATTGAGTGTGGTGGGCCAATAAAACCCACTGCGGAACGCCTTGTCGACGAGGGTCCGTGATGATGAATGATGTCCACAGTCTCCGCCGTGTATACCTTCCAGCAGTTCCTTTCCTTGCTCCCTGGAGATGCAACGCAGGGATACATCGTTTGGTCGCTTCCGGTAGAGCTCTCCATCCTTGATGCAGTATGCCGTGGCATGCCGTGCCACACGCTCCGCTTCCTCCTCCTTCTCCGGCAGGGTCCCTTGTGTTAAGTAACTCCGGAGCTCCGTGATCCAGCACCCCTCCTGAGGTTCAATCGTCAGGAGCAGGCGTGCTCTTGAGGCCGGGCCATAGACCGGGGCTCCTGAGGCAGGTGGCTGGGGGAGCTCCTCCCGAGGCTGAGCCGTGTTTGACAATAACGGAAGGGCTGAGGGCTTGAAGAGCCGCTCCTCGAAGACGCCAGGCTCTTGAGGCAACCACCTGGATGGCCGTTTGGCGATGTCGTCGGCCTCCTGATTGGTGCCACGGGGCACATGCTGTAACTCCAACCCTAGAACTGCTTCTCCATCCTGCGGACCTCCGCAAGGTAGGCTTCCATGTGCTCATCTTTCGGCTCGTACACCTTGTTGGAGAAATTAACAAGGATCTGCGAATCGCCCTTGATGGTGAGGCGTTTCACCCCCAGGGCAGCTGCGGCCTTCAAGCCCGCTATTAAACCTTCATACTCCGCTATGTTGTTGGATACCTTTTCACCTTGCTGGAAACAGAGCTGTACAACATAGTAGAGCTTGTACTGAGTGGGCGATATAAGCACCGCCCCAGCCCCAGCGCCATGCCTGGAGAACGCCCCATCGAAGTACATGACCCAGCCTTCTGGTGCCTCACTTCCCAGGGAGAGGGACCGATCCTCGTCGGCCTTGAGGCCTGGTGCCTCCGTCCATTCTGCCACAAAATCCGCTAATGCTGCTCCCTTGATGACTCTGGTCGTGCTCAATTCGAGCTGAAATGCTTGCAGTTCTATGTTCCACTCAGCGACCCTTCCAGCTGAGTTAGGGCTCCTGAGCACTCTCTCCAGGGGGTATGACGAGACGACCTTGGTGGGGTGACCCTGAAAATAGTGCCGCAGCTTGCGCGAGGCCACCGGTAGCGCGAGGAGGAGCTTCTGAGGCATGGGGTACCATGCCCTCGTGTCCCGCAACACCGTGCTGACGAAGTACACTGGGTGCTCAACGAGGTCGGGTGCGTCAGTACTGGTGGCGCCCTCCGGAGACCATGGTGCCTCCTGAGGCGATAAGGCCTCCTAAGGCTGGCCATCTGGGAGAGGGGCCTCTTCCGCCTCCAGTGCCCTCCTCTGCGGCGGCTGATCCTCCTCAGCCGCGGTGGCGGTTTCTGTGGGCCTTCCTTGTTCCTGTTTTGCCTTGTCCTGGGCTGCCACTGTGGTTTTGATTCGATGCTCCTCCCTAACCGCCACCAGGGCTGCACTGGCGGAGTAGGGAGTGGCGGCGAGGTAAAGCACCAGGGGCTCTTGAGGGCGCGGAGCCACCATGCCCGGAGGGCTGGTCAGGTATCTCTTGAGATCCTGGAATGCCTTGTCGGCCTCTTTAGTCCATTCAAAGGGCCCCTTTTTCTTCATTAGCTGGAAGAAGGGCAGCGCTCGCTCCCCCAACTTGGAGATGAAGCGCCCTAGCATGGTCACGCGCCCAGTGAGCTTCTGCATTTCTCTGAGGGTCTTTGGCGGGCTCATGTCCTCGACCGCCTTGACCTTTTCCGGGTTAGCCTCGATGCCTTGGTGGGACACGAGGAAACCCAAGAGCTTGCCCGAGGGGACTCCGAACACACACTTCTCTGGGTTGAGCCGCAGGTTCACTGCGTTGAGGCTCGCGAAGGTTTCCTACAGGTCTTGTATCAGGGTCCTGGCCTCCCGAGACTTCACCACAATGTCATCGACGTAAGCCTCAACGTTCTTCCCGAGCTGCGGGCCCAAGGTGATGTGCATCAGCCGCTGAAAGGTCGCCCCTGCGTTACGCAGCCCGAATGGCATGCATGTGTAGCAGTACACCCCACACGGGGTTAGGAAGGCTGTCTTTTTGACGTCTTCTACCGCCATCTTGATCTGGTGATACCCAGAGAAGGCATCCAAGAAGCATAGCAGGTCGCATTCTGCGGTGGAATCGACGATCTGGTCGATGCGGGGGAGCGGGAACGGATCTTGCGGGCATGCCTTGTTGAGGTTGGTGAAGTTGACACACATGCGCTCCTTCCCTCCCTTCTTCGGCACAACGACAGGGTTGGCCAACCAATCCGGGTATTGGACCTCGCGAATGACCCCAGCGGCTTCTAGTTTGCGGGTCTCTTGGACGATGAAGGCCTGCTTTTCTATGGACTGCCGCCTAGCCTTCTGCTTCACGGGGCGCACATTGGGGCACACGTTGAGGTGATGCTCGATTACGCTCCTAGGGATCCCAGCCAACTGGTCAGGCTCCCAAGCGAATACCTTCTTGTTTGCACGCAGGAACCTGACCAGGGCCTCCTCCTGCTCGGGCTCGAGGTTGGCGCCTATGGTGAAAGTGGCATTGGTGGACCCGTCCTCATCGACGGGTATCTGCTTGGTTTCTGCCTTGTCTTGGGTGAACAACTGTTTCTTCCTGGCGGGTGCAGCCCCCTTGGGCTCGGGGGTCTCTGAGTCGGCAGGCTGTGCCGACGTCGCCGTCTTGAAGGCGAGCTTGAGCACTCGCAGCGCGTCTCCGGTGTCCCAGAGCATGGTGAGGACACCGCTGCTCCCGAGCATCTTCATGAGATTGTACGCCGGGTGCGTCGCGGCCATGAACTGGGCCCGCGCTGGGTAGCCGAGGATGGCGTTGTAGGGGAGGCCGATGGGGGCGATGTCGAAGTCGACCAGCTCCGTGCGGAAGTTGTTGTAGGTGCCGAAGGTTACTGGGAGCCGGATATGTCCCAAGGAGCTAGATGATCCGCCCCCCAACGCCTGAGAAGGGCCGGCTGGGTTGCAACCGTTCCAGGGGTATGCAGAGGAGGTTGAAGGCCTCAACCGAGAGCACGCTGAGGCCCGCACCGCCATCGATGAGAGTTCTGGTGACGGCCACCTGGCAGATGGTGGGGGTGCATAGCATGGGGAGCGCACCCGAGCAGGCCGAGTTGGAGGGGTGGTCCTCCGAGCTGAAGGTCAGGCCGGCCTTGGGCGCCGCCCGGTCCGGGAGAGCCCCCTGCCGCGTGGAAGCGGCGCTGACCCGGCGGATGAACGGCTTGACGTGGTGACTCGTAGGTGGCGCCTGTGAGCCGCCCAGGAGGGCCGCGACGACCGGGGGTGTTGGTGTAGCGTGGTGGGCGAGGAAGAGGCTGCGGAGCTCTTCCCAAGAGGCCACGGAGGCTGCCGGCAGGTGGGGCAGCCATGCGCGCGGAGCGCCGGTGAGGGCCAAGGGGAGCCAGTTGGCCATGACCATATCGTCACCCCCAGCTTCGAGGATGGCCTCCTCGTACGCCGGCAAGAAGGCCAGCGGATCAGTCGCGCCGCTGTAGCGCGGCGGCGTCTTTGGCTCGAACTTGTCCGACCACCGTACCCGTTGCAGAGCTGGGGCCAGGGCTCGGAGCCCCCTGGCCCCCGTGCTGGCGCCGGCGGCCGGAGCAGGCGGCGCGCTACTCATCGCGAGGCAGGTCGCGACGGTGGCGGAAGGGAAAACTCCGGTGCACCCCTAGCTGGCGCGCCAAATGTCGGATTTCGGGTTCCGGTAGACCCTTGATGTTCGAACACTGGGGTGCGCGCGGAGATTTCGCCTTCTACCTACCTGCACCCCTCCGCCTCGCTAAGATCTAAGCTATGGAAAGAACAGCACAAGAGACACAGGGTTTATACTGGTTCGGGCCACCGTTGTGGTGTAATACCCTACTCCAGTGTGTGGTGTGGTGGATTGCCTCTTGGGCTTATGATGATGAACAATACAAGGAAGAACAGCCTCGCGAGGGTCTGTTCTTGGCTGGGGGGATGAACTGCTGGGAGGAGTTCAGTCACCCTTCTCTCTCTCTCTTCTCGATTCTCTCTCCGATTCCGATCCCCCTCCCCTGTGGGTGGCTAGTCCTATTTATAGGCAAAGGCCCTGGGCCTCTTCCCAAATATTGAGCGGGAAGGGCGCCAACAATTGGCCATTTTGAAGGGGAACATCTGGTACACTTATCCTGACTAAAGTTGGTCCTCGCCTGCCAAAGGCTCTGGTGGTGACGCTGGCTTGGGCTCCACAATGACTTCCTCCCTGCCGTTGGACTGGTCTTGGTCTCGTTGCACCGAAACGGGTGCCTTTGCTTGATGCTCTCGCCTGCGCTTGCTCCCTTTGCACCAAAGAGGAAAGGAGGACACTGCGCGGGCTGGCACCCTCTGGCGCCTTTGGTCGTCATGGCTTGCGTCATGGGCACCTCGTGAGGTACCCCGCCTTGATCTCTCCGCCTCCTCGCGAGCCAACCTGATGAGGCCGTGCCTGAGGAAGCTCCGTTTCTTCCGCCCCGCGAGGCTTGGCCCCTCGCGAGGGTCTTGGGTCTGTGTTGATGAATATGGGCCGTGCTGGGCCCCCTTTTGAGCCACGCCGCAGGCCACAGGCAGGCAAGTCTGGGGACCCCCGTTCCCAGAACGCCGACAGCCACCGCTCTATCGCCCATCAGGCAATGGGTATGCGGATTGATTCCTGATTTTGGGAGTCGCTTTTCTTTGGAATGCTACAACAAATAAACCAGGTGCTATTAATCCTAACAATTTTTGCTAGTTGGGTTTATTTTTCTTAAGAAATTATTACTCTGGCTTGTTCCATCATCTGTACATAGGTCTACCAAATGGCGGCCACATTAAAAACGATCGCGTGGTGATTCGGTCGGTTTTCGTACATAGTTCGGCGAACGCTGCATTCGGAGCCCGGACCGCCCAGCAATTCAGGCTTTGCCACGCCTTCACTGCGTCACGCTGACGCCCTGCATCGACATTGACTTTGGCGCTAGGACATATTTCTTTTATTACTCACTTTGCATAAATTATTTATTATGCAACACTTTTTTAATTATTATTATTACTATTATCTTTGGTTTGTACTATTTTTTGTGCACAAGAAAATGATCCAGGTTGGGAAGTATCGTCAACTCGGCGTACTGACATACCACGTCACCTCGTCTGGACGGGGGGCTTCGTCAACACTTCATTACCCCATGCCAGGGACTTCAGCATCACTCTGCCGGCCTGCATTGACCGTGCTATGTGACCACTTACGAGTGCCGAGCTCTTTGCTCCGCCACCTTGGGATCGGCTTGGGGGATGGAACCTTGTCCCGCATCAAGCTCGGGCCGCGTCATCAATACCGAACACATTAACCAGCTAAGTTGCCTTCATGCTCAAAATTTTAAATTTTTAACTTGTGTTCGGTTCGACCAAGAATTATACCTTTTTGAAAAAAGTTGCTTGTAGAGAATCTCCTTGTCAAAACTTTGTTTGTGACACACAGATTCAAATACCCCGTTTATTTGGGGGCTCCCTTGATGGAGCTTTTCCTCTTGCATATGATTATACTTGTACGGCTTCGTTCCTTGTTCGTGTATTAAGCCACAATATGCACCATATTGACTTAAGCGATTTGCAAGCTGGGTTGCCTGGCTCCTGTGCTTACCCCTACGTTCCCGATTGTTCGGCTAGGGAGTAAAAGGAGCACCTCTGCGATTGTCACGACCGGGTCCTCCGAGCTCTGACCTCAGACTGGGTGAAGCCGAAAGCTAGCGCTCTTATTGTTTTCAATCATGGTCGGCACAAAACGGAACTCATGAGTAGAAAAAATCTATTGCACAAGTCTCATAGTAATAATGAGCACCGAAGAAAGGTATCGGTGGGGGTACTATTTTCTTCGAAGATGCTTCTTGCACTTCATTTGTAATATAGCATAAGTCCCCTGAGCGCGATTTGTCTGTTATAGCCTTATGGCCCGGTTGCCTGGTTATCGAAAACACTGTCGATATTCTCGACAGGTGGAGTACATAACACTTTTCAGTCCTTGACTGAAGAGGGAGAAGCCGACGGTCGGTTAAGATGCGTTTAAAGTTCGGGTGAACAAAGATATGATATTAGTACTTCGGTACATACAATCATTATACATAAAATTCTTTTTACCCAAGTCACTTGGGGGCTCTTAAATTTATATGAGCCTTTTTATAATAAGTGTTCTTCTTAGTCGTTGCAAAGTTTTTCTTACTATTATTATTTATCACTCCTCTTTTCAACACAAGTGTGTGGTCACTAGCCGGGGAGCCTAATTTCTCTCTCAAAGCCGCTAGAGTTTAGTTTTCTAAACTGGCCTAATAAGAAGTACTCCGCCTTCGGGATAGGAGGTTGAAGCCGTAGGCTGACCCGCTTGAAGTCTTGAGATAGGATGTGTCATGTTAAAGCACGACATAAGCACTTTTTTTTCTAAGACCAATTTTCGGATTGGCACCGAACACTTGATCTTGTTCGGACATCAAGTTTTTACTGACATTTTTTTGGTTTTCCAAGCTTATGGCACTTTTAAACTATTTGTGTGTTTTCAGCACAAGTCTCGCAGTGCAACACCGGATACCTTTAGAGATTCGGCAAAAACATTCTTGGATATTGCTATATATGCATCGGTTTCGAATTGTGTCTTCGGTCAATAGTTGGGTTGCCCGGCCCCTGCACTTGCTTCCTACGTTCCGCTTTGTTCGGCTAGGCATGCAAAGGGAGAACCACTGCGATTGTGCTTCCATCTCACATGGTTAAGCAACTCAGTGGAGAAAGCCGAAAACTGACTATCACAATAAGCATAAACTGGTCAGCGATCCGATGACTGTGTTAAATGACGGGCCATTCATAACAATGGACGAAGTGTTTACGGCTTGACCTCGACTGTCCCCGAACACTACCGGGGGCTATTAACTGGCCTCCCAAACTAAATCCTCGATATTTTGCTCTTACATTAGAGCTGAGGTTTCATGATCATGCTTAGCATGACAACCCAAAGAAAGGAACCGATAGCGGGACTATTTCCTTTGGAAGACATTTCTTATGTTAAACAGTAATATAACATATCTCTCTGCGTACCTTTGTTTATAAAACCGTATGGCGAGATTGCCTTGTTTGTCATAAATATTTGCCCTCATAAAGGCTTTATAAAGTAGGACAAACACTCCTCGGCTACGGGCCGAGGAGGTGGAAGCCGATGGTCGGTCAACAAAGTTTTGTACAATGCGGATCCCAGCATTAATGATGTAAAGTACTTGGATACATAGAATCATTACACATAATTTGTGATATTACTCTGGATATCGATACTTAATTTGGCCACCCGTGCCCGCATTAAGGCTCGGGGGCTACTGGGCTTCGGGCTTATTATTTACAAATATTAAAGGGGCATATCAATCCCCTGATCTGGTGTTGCCACCCGACTAGTGTCTCAGGGGCCACTACATTGCCTGTTCAATGCCGAAAATTTTAAGTGCAATACAGTTGCCGAGGAGATTTTGATCCTCAGGTTGGTCGGCCGCACCCAACCTGAGTCTCGAGGACTGAGCATGCCGCTTTTTGTGTCCCGAAGTATTCTACCGAGCTAGGACTTAATCCTCAGGCCGATTTTGCAAATCAACCTGAGTCTCAGCGACTACTAGGATCAGCGGTCTTACGTCATCCTTCAGGTGCATCTCGGGTTTTAGACCGATACACACCATGAGGGCTACTGGGTATATATCTCGGCAGAGAATAAATTGCACCAATAAAAAATATTCACAATAAATCAGCCCGCGGTCGGGGTGGTGCACCACCTCAGAAGTAGTCCGGCATAAAGCTCGGGCGCTAGTGGCTGGCTCCATAGAAGGCATTTCCAGCACTAAGCTCGGTTAAACTCCTTCAACTTTTTGAACCAAGGTGATATAACACCTCGGATATAGTCCGGCGTTGGAGCTCGGATACATTCCGGCGTTGGAGCTCGGAAAGCAGTCCGGCATTGGTGCTTGGCTGCAAAAGATACCTCGAATGCAGTCCGGCGTTGGAGCTCAGAGGCAAGAGGACACTGCCTCCCGGGAACAACTTCAAACCCGAGGTGTGGCATAGAAATAACCAGGCATTGGTGAAGGCCGGAAACTTAAAGGGGCTCCTCGGATACACGACGTGTAAACTCATCGAATTCATTTCGGCTATCCTCAAGATCGAAGATGAGAAGATTTGTTGAACCTGTTTTCAAGATCGACAACCGAAGATGAAGAACAGTTCGGAAGAATCGAAGAGCGTCCCTAACTTGAAGACCGGTTCGGGGGGCTACTGACGGTGTCCTAGACTAGGGGGTACTCAACACGTCATCTCCCGATCTGTTAGATTGGGCCGAGGACCACCGTGGTCGTATACTCATGGGCCAGTTCGGACAGCTGCCGCATGCAAGGAAGATTCCACAAGACTTGGCGATCAAGACAAGGACTCCTCCCCACCGGCGTATTCGGCTAGGAATCTTGTTATCCTGGGCCTCTGGTGCATTATATAAACTGAGGCCAGGCTAGTCGATAGACATATACAACAATCATACCATAGGGTTTAGCCTCTCTGATCTCGTGGTAGATCTACTCTTGTACTACCCATATCATCAATATTAATCAAGTAGGACGTAGGGTTTTACGTCCATCAAGAGGGCCCGAACCTGGGTAAAACATCGTGTCCCCTGCCTCCTGTTACCATCCACCTTAGATGCACAGTTCGGGACCCCCTACCCGAGATCCGCCGGTTTTGACACCGAATGGAAGCGTTAAGTAACACGGTTGATGTAG
The DNA here is from genome assembly GCF_003073215.2 of Triticum urartu. Lineage (NCBI taxonomy): Eukaryota > Viridiplantae > Streptophyta > Magnoliopsida > Poales > Poaceae > Triticum > Triticum urartu. Next base: position 330,064,506 of record NC_053024.1, read on the forward strand.
TCGAACATCTTCACGATTCAACCGATCAAGTACCGAACGCACGACACCTTCGTGATCTGAACACGTTCATCTCAGTGACGTCCCTCGTACTCTTGATCTAGTTGAGGCCAAGGGAGAGTTCGGCAGCACGATGGCATGATGACGGCGATGAAGAAGTTACCAACGCAGGGCTTCGCCTAAGCACTATAACGATATGACCAAGGTGGAAATCTGTGGAGTGGGGAACCACACACGGCTAAGACAACTATCAACTTGTGTGTCTATGGGGTGCCCCCTCCCCCTTATATAAAGGAGTGGAGGAGGGAAGGGCCAGCCCTCTCTATGGCGCGCCCCAAGGGGGATTCCTACTTTTAGTAGGAGTAGGTTTCCCCCCTTTCCCTAGTTGGAGTAGGAGAAGAAGGAAGAGGGAGAAGGAGGGAAGGAAAGGGGGACGCCCCCCTCCCCAATTCAGATTGGGCTTGGGGGGGAGGGGGGAGCCCCCAATTGCCCGCCTTGTTTTCTCTCCCACGATGGCGCATTAAGGCCCACTGACTCCCCAGGGGGTTCCGGTAACCCCTCGGTACTCCGGTAATTGCCCGAACTTATCCGAAACCATTCCGATGGCCAAACATAGCCTTCCAATATATCAATCTTTATGTCTCAACCATTTCGAGACCCCTCGTCATGTCCGTGATCACATCCGGGACTCCAAACTACCTTTGGTACATAAAACACATAAACTCATAATACTGATCGTCATCTGATACGTCTCCGTCGTATCTACTTTTCCAAACAATTTTGCCCTTGTTTTGCACTCTAACTTGTGTGATTTGAATGGAACTAACCCGGACTGATGCTGTTTTCAGAAGAATTGCCATGGTGTTGTTTTATGTGCAGAAAACAAATATTCTCGGGATGACCTGAAACTCCACGGAACATCTTAGAAAAAATAAAAAAAAATCCTCGCCAAAGATGAAGTCCAGGGGGCCCACACGCTGCCACGAGGGTGGGGGGCACCCCCCCCTCTAGGGCGCGCCCCTACCTCGTGGGCCCCCTGGATGCCCTCCGACGCCAACTCCAACTCTATATATTTGCTTTCGGAGAGAAAAAAATAAGAGAGAAGAAATCATCGCGTTTTACGATACGGAGCCGCCGCCAAACCCTAAACACTCTCAGGAGGGCTGATCTAGAGTCCGTTCGGGGCTCCGGAGAGGGGAATCCGTCGCCGTCATCATCATCAACCATCCTCCATCACCAATTTCATGATGCTCACCACCGTGCGTGAGTAATTCCATCGTAGGCTTGCTGGACGGTGATGGGTTGGATGAGATTTATCATGTAATCTAGTTGGTTTTGTTAGGGTTTGATCCCTAGTATCCATTATGTTCTGAGATTGATCTTGCTATGACTTTGCTATGCTTAATGCTTGTCACTAGGGCCCGAGTGCCATGATTTCATATCTGAACCTATTATGTTTTCATGAATATATGTGAGTTCTTGATCCTATCTCGCATGTCTATAGTCACCTACTATGTGTTATGATCAGGCAACCCCGAAGTGACAATAATCGAGACCACTCCGGTGATGACCATAGTTTGAGGAGTTCATGTATTCATTATGTGCTAATGCTTTGTTCCGGTTCTCTATTAAAAGGAGGCCTTGATATCCCTTAGTTTCCAATAGGACCCCGCTGCCACGGGAGGGTAGGACAAATGATGTCATGCAAGTTCTTTTCCATAAGCACGTATGACTATATACGGAATACATGCCTACATTACATTGATGAATTGGAGCTAGTTCTTTGTCACCCTATGTTATGACTGTTACATGATGAACCGCATCCGGCATAATTATCCATCACTGATCTGGTGCCTACGAGTTTTCCATATAGTGGTTTACGCTTATTTACATTCCCTCTGCTACTGTTACAATCACTACAAAATACCAAAAATATTACTTTTGTTGTCTTTACTTTTGTTGCCGCTAACACCACTATCATATTACTTTGCTATTAAACACTTTGCTGCAGATACTAAGTTTCCAGGTGTGGTTGAATTGACAACTCAGCTGCTAATACTTGAGAATATTCTTTGGCTCCCCTTGTGTCGAATCAATAAATTTGGGTTGAATACTCTACCCTCGAAAGTTGTTGCGATCCCCTATACTTGTGGGTTATCATGACCAATTTCTGGCACCGTTGCCGGGGAGCATAGCTCTATTCTTTGAGTCACTTGGGATTTATATCTGCTTATCATTATGAAGAACTTGCGAGATCCAAAAACCAAGATCTATCCCTCAACTATGAGGGGAGGTAAGGAACTGCCATCTAGCTCTGCACTTGATTCACCTTCTGTTATGAGTAAGCTAGCGACACCTAAACCTGCTTCTATTAGTTCTGATATGTCGCATGTTATTGATGATGCCACTTCTGCTATGCATGATACTTATGATGAAACTGCTTCTATGCCTGATACTACTGTGCCCCTTGGTGAATTTCTTGATGAACAAATTGCTAGGGCTAGAGAAAAAGAAATTATTGAATCTGAATACGATGATGATAGTGATGATGAAAATATGCATGTTATTCCTGAGGGCTATCTTTTTGATATGGAATCTTCTGCCGCTATTTTAGCTTGCAGGGATAGATATGAGCTTAAGAGGTTATTAATTAAATGGAACAAAGAATCACTTAGAGATAAAATGAAACCCGACCCTGCTTTTGCTACATCACCTATTTGTGTTCCTGATAAGGATTGTGAATTCTCTATTGATCCTGATATAATTACTTTGGTTGAATCTGATCCGTTTTATGGCTATGAATCTGAAACTGTTGTGGCACATCTTACTAAGTTAAATGATATAGCTGCCCTGTTCACTAATGATGAGAGATCGCGTTACCTCTATATACTCAAAATATTTCCGTTCTCATTAATGGGTGATGCTAAGATATGGTTTAATTCTCTTGATCCTGGTTGTGTGCGTAGTCTCCAGGATATGATTTATTACTTCTCTGCTAAATATTTCCCTACTCATAAGAAACAAGCTGCTCTGAGGGAAATATACAACTTTGTGCAAATTAAAGAAGAGAGTCTGCCACAAGCTTGGGGGAGGCTCCTCAAGTTACTTAATGCTTTGCATTATCATCCTCTTAAGAAACCCGAAATACTTGATATATTTTATAATGGGCTAACCAATGCTTCCAGAGATTACCTGGATAGTTGTGCTGGTTCTCTTTTCTGGGAAAGAACACCAGATGAAGCTAAAATTATATTGAATAATATGTTGACAAATGAAAATAATTGGGCACCTCCGGAGCCAGCTCCTGAGCCGGCTCCTGCTCCAATTACTGAGCCTATTCCTAAACCAACTCCAAAGAAGAGAGGTGTTCTATTTCTCAGTCCCGAAGATATGCAAGAGGCAAAGAAATCTATGAAAGAGAAAGGTATTAAAGCTGAAGACATTAAGAATTTACCTCCTATTGAAGAAATACATGGTCTTAATTCACCGCCTGTTGAAGAAACTTATGATCTCAATTCTTTATTTATTGAAGAACCTCCTGACCCCGATATCCCGACACAAGTAGTAAAGGTAAATTCTCTCTATAGATATGATAAAGCTGAAGTTCCTCCTAATAAAATTGCTAGTCAGTGCTTGGATGAGTTCGATAACTTTATGTTTAAACAAGACGACTTCAATGCTTATTTTGGTAGACAATTAAAAGAAAATGCTTATATGATTAGACGCTTGGGTGATTATATGGCTAATATTAAAGGTGAACTTAAACTTGTTAGCGAACATGCTTCTATGGTTACCGCGCAAGTAGAACAAGTGCTTAAAGCTCAAAAAGAAGTGCTTGATGAAATGAATAGTAAGAAAAATGATTATGATGTTAGAGTGGCTACTAGAACTGGTAGAATGACTCACGAACCTTTGTATCCTGAAGGCCACCCTAAGAGAATCGAGCAAGATTCTCAGAGAAATAATATTCATGTTCCTAGTTCTTGTAAAAAGAAGAACTAAGAAAAATGATAGAACTGTGCAAACTTCTAGTGAACCTATTGCTGAACCACCTGATACTCCAAATGATATATCTATGTCTGATGCTGAAACACAATTTGGTAATGAACATGAACCTAATGAAAATATTAATGATGATGTTCATGATGATGGTCAACCTAGTAATGACAATGATGTAGAAATTGAACCTCCTATTGATCTTGATAACCCACAATCAAAGAATCAACGTTATGATAAAAGAGACTTTGTTGCTAGGAAACATGGTAAAGAAAGGGAACCTTGGGTTCCGAAACCCATGCCTTTTCCTCCAAAACCATCCAACAAAAAGGATGATGAGGATTTTGAGCGCTTTGCTGAAATGATTAGGCCTATCTTTTTGCGTATGCGATTAACTGATGTGCTCAAAACAAATCCATATGCTAAATATATGAAGGATATCATTACTAATAAAAGGAAGATACCGGAAGCTGAGATTTCCACCATGCTTGCTAGTTATACTTTTAAGGGTGGAATACCAAAGAAACTTGGAGACCCCGGAGTACCTACTATACCTTGCTCCATTAGAAGAAATTATATTAAAACTGCTTTATGTGATCTTGGAGCCGGTGTTAGTGTCATGCCTCTCTCTTTATATCGTAGACTTGACTAGAATAAGCTGACACCTACCAAAATATCTTTGCAAATGGCTGATAAATCAACTGCTATACCTGTCGGTATTTGTGAGGATGTGCCTGTTGTGGTTGCAAACGTTACTATTTTAATGGACTTTGTTATTCTTGATATTCCCGAGGATGATAGTATGTCTATTATTCTTGGAAGACCTTTTCTTAATACTATAGGGGATGTTATTGATTGCAACAAAGGCAATGTCACTTTTCATGTTAATGGTAATCAGTATAAGGTACACTTTCCGAGGAAACAACCTCAAGTTCATAGTATCAACTCCATTGGAAAAATCCCATCGATTATAATTGGAGGTTTTGAATTTCCTCTTCCTACTGTCAAAAAGAAATATGATATACTTATTATAGGGGATGTGCATATCCCTGTTGAGGTAACTTAGTGTTATTTGAAATTTCTCCGGTTTCATGATTATAGGAATGAGTTTGTTAACAAGACTTGATCAACCTTGTTAGTGGATTCTTTTTGATGAGCATGAGATGGATGAAACTAGAAGCACAAACTTCTGCAACCTCTCTATATTTTCTGTTATTTAGTAGAAATAAAGTAAATATAGTATTTTTCTGTCTGTTTCCTGGCTTATCCATGCAATATAAAAATATCCTGAAAATAAAATTCCTTAGAATGACATGCCAATTTAATATGATTTTTTCGGGAATATTTGAGGATTTATTGTGCAAAAATTACCGCGGGAGGAGCTGCCACCTGGCCACGAGGGTGGTGGGCGCGCCCCCCCTCTAGGGCGCGCCCCCCTGCCTCGTGGGCCCATGGTGGCCCTCCTCCACTTATCTCAGCACCCATCTTCTTCCTCTGTCTCACGCAAACCCGAAAAACCAACTCAAGCACGAGTTCCAGCCACTTTTGCTGTGATTTTCGATCTCCTTCCTCAAAGCACCTCTCGCAAAACTGCTTGGGGGAGATTGTTCCTTGGTATGTGACTCCTCCATTGGTCCAATTAGTTTTTGTTCTAGTGCTTTATTCTTTGCAAATTTGTGCTGCATAGGTGACCATGTTCTTGAGCTTCCATGTCAAATTTATATGGTTCTAAGTAGTTCTAATGCTTGATATAGGCTCTAGGCACTTGTATGAGTAGTTGCTATCAGTTTTATTGAAGTTGGTTCACTTTTGTTTGAAGTTACTAAAAATTTCAGAATTTTTCAGAGAAAAACAATATGCTTAGGAAGATGTTCCAAGGTGGTTCTTCTAAGAAGCAAGGACCCAGGATTGCTATGCGCGATGCTGACGAGGATCCACCAAGAGACGCTCCAGTACGGCCTTGCGAATGGCCGTCGGAAAATTTTATGGACCGTGCGGGAATTAAAGAAGAATTCAAAGCATATTTGCGCAATGCCGGTCTTGAGGATTTTGAGGCTAACAAATGCCCCCAGTATCATGATCTCCCAAGTTCATTTGTGAGGAGGTTTGAGTATTCATCTTCGCGTAATTCTCCTTCAGTCATGTTTGATCTCTATGACAAATTTTATACCATGGACTTAGAGGATTTCACTTCTGCTTGCAAACTTCCATCATGGGGTAGTGTTAGGGATCCCCCTAAATTTGAATTTAGAAACTTTTCTTGCTAGTATAACTGTGGGGGAATCTAGAGATATAACGCAGGCTACCATAGGGAGCATTCACTTTCCTGCTATACATTATTTTGCTCTTTTCATCGGTAGATGCATAAATGCTAAGGATGAAGCATGTCACATGTGTGTCCATGATCTTAGCATTCTTAGGAGTGCTGTGTTAGGAGACCAATCTTATCATATGGGAGCCATTGTAGCTCGTAGGTTGCATCATAATAGACATAATGGAGATTTCTTTGGAGGAATTTATGCAACCCGCTTAGCTCATTTTCTTGAGATAGATATTCGTGAGGGTGATACGGAGTTGCCTCCTCCATATTTAGATTATAACTCTATGGCTTCGCACCAGTTTGTCGAGAGGCCTGAATCACCTCTCTTATATCGTTTAATTTTTGATAAACGACGTGTTTTCCGTATTACTCTCCCTGCTCCTGCCTTCTTTGATTCACAGACAAAAATAAGATATGTTATTACCAGAGAGGAGGCAGAAGAGTACGAGAGGAGAGCGGAGGCAGCTCGACTCCACGCTACTGCTTAGCAGGCGATAACCGCTGCACATCAGTATGTTCCCACCTATTCTTCGTCGCAGTATGACCCCAGCTACACCTACGGGTACCCGCTAGGCCATTCCTCGCAATAGACCAACTTAGGCCAAAAGTCTAAGCTTGGGGGAGTATGTATTTCTCACCAACATTACATTTATGTTCACACACACTCATTGCTAGATGTCGGTGCTCATACTTTTTCACTGTAATATCCATGCTAGTTATTTTCTCTTTCCTGCTTTCTTCTTGTGTGTTTGTTAAACCTTACGAAAAAACAAAAAAAAATATTAGTAATAGTTTATTTTTTTGCTGTAGTAGTAATAATTAAAAAGAATACCCAAAAATATTTCCCGTTCTTCTTTTGCTTGTTGGGAGCTTTCCCGTGTAAATAGTTTTATTTCTTTTCTTTTCCTTGAGAGTCAGTAGGAGAAGACCATGATTAAATTGTTGAAGTGGCTCTTATATGCATTATTGTTGATTTAACCAAGAGCCCATATTGCCTTTTCTTCTCCTGTTTATTTAATGCTCGCAGATTCCATCTTAGTCCAATGCACGTACACTCTTATTATTATTTACACCGTTCGGTCGTGCAAATGAAAGGCAATTATGATGATATATGATGGACTGACTGAGATGAGAAAAGCTGGTATGAACTCGACCTCTTTTGTTTTTGTAAATATGATGAGTCCTCGTTCTTGATTCAGCTTATTATGAATAAACATGTTTGCAATGACAATTAGAGATCGTAGTTGCTTGTGCCATGCTTGATTAGCTATGAGTTATAATGATTTACCTTGTGTGCCAACATGCAATTGAGATGGTTATGATGTGGTATGATGGTGTGGTATCCTCCTTTGAATGATTTAAGTGACTTGACTTGGCACATGTTCACGCATGTAGTTGAAACAAATCAACATGGCCTTCACGATATTTATGTTCATGGTGGATTATATCCTACTCATGCTTGCATCCAATGTTTATTAATTTTAATGCATGTACATGGCTGTTGTCGCTCTCTAGTTGGTCGCTTCCCAGTCTTTTGCTAGCTTTCACTTGTACTAAGCGGGAATATTGATTGTGCATCCAATCCCTTAAACCCCAAAGTTATTCCAGATGAGTCCACTATACCTTCCTATATGCGGTATCTACCTGCCGTTCCAAGTAAATTTGTATGTGCCAAACTCTAAACCTTCAAATAAACATTCTGTTTTGTATGCTCGAATAGCTCATGTATCAACCAAGGCTGTCCTTATCTGCCGTGTTAGGCGGGTTATTCTCAAGAGGAGTGGACTCCGCTCCTCACTCACGAGAATATGGCTGGTCACCGGGATGCCCAGTCCCATGCTTTATGCAAACCAAATCAAAATTAATTGCAAACAAAACTCCCCCTGGGACCTGATGTATGTTGGAGGCACTCGTTGTTTCGAGCAAGCCATGGATTGATGTTTGTTGGTGGAGGGGGAGTATAAACTTTACCATTCTGTTTGGGAACCGCCTATAATGTGTTTAGCATGGAAGATATCGACATCTCTTAGTTGCTACGTTGACAATGAAAGTATACCGCTCAAAATACAATTTATCTCTATTGCAAAACCGAGCTCTGGCACCTCTACAAATCCCTGCTTCCCTCTGTGAAGGGCCTATCCATTTACTTTTATGTTGAGTTATCACCCTCTTATTAAAAAGCACTAGCTGGAGAGCGCAGCTGTCATTTGCATTCATCACTATTAATCTATGTTGGGTGTGACTATGATTGGATCTCTTTTACCATGAATTACAATGTCTAATCAGTCCTTGATCTTTAAAAGTGCTCTGCATTTATGTTTTGCGGTCTTAGAAAGGGCTAGCGAGATACCATCTTGTTATATCATATTATGATTGTTTTGAGAAAGTGTTGTCATCCGAGATTTATATTATGACTTGCTAGTTGATTATGCTATTGATATGAGTAATTATGAGACCTGAGAATTATTGCAAATCTGGTTAGTTATGATCTATGCTGAAAACTTGAATGCTGGGTTGACATAGTTACAACAACAAGAGCAAACAGAGTTTGTAAAAGTTTTTCTTTCTTTCTTTCAGTTTGTCAACAGAATTGCTTGAGGACAAGCAAGGGTTTAAGCTCGGGGGAGTTGATATGTCTCCATCGTATCTACTTTCCCAAACACTTTTGCCCTTGTTTTGGACTCTAACTTGTATGATTTGAATCGAACTAACCTGGACTGACGCTGTTTTCAGCAGAATTGCCATGGTGTTGTTTTATGTGCAGAAAACAAATATTCTCCGAATGACCTGAAACTCCACGGAACATCTTAGAAAAAATAATAAAAAATCCTTGCCAAAGATGAAGACCAGGGGCCCACACCCTGTCCACAAGGGTGGGGGGCGCGCCCCCTACCTCATGGGCCCCCTGGATGCCCTCCGACGCCAACTCCAACTCTATATATTTGCTTTCGGAGAGAAAAAAATCAGAGAGAAGAAATCATCGCGTTTTATGATACGGAGCCGCCGCCAAGCCCTAAAACCTCTCGGGAGGGCTGATCTAGAGTCCGTTCGGGGCTCCGGAGAGGGGAATCCGCCGCTGTCGTCATCATCAACCATCCTCCATGACCAATTTCATGATGCTCACCGCTGTGTGTGAGTAATTATATCGTAGGCTTGCTGGACGGTGATGGGTTGGATGAGATTTATCATGTAATCGAGTTAGTTTTGTTAGGGTTTGATCCCTAGTATCCATTATGTTCTGAGATTGATGTTGCGATGACTTTGCTATGCTTAATGCTTGTCACTAGGGCCCAAGTGCCATGATTTCAGATCTGAACCTATTATGTTTTCATGAATATATGTGAGTTCTTGATCCTATCACTACAGGAATCAGCTACTTTGCCGTCAGCCGCGGACGGCAAAAGGCTCCGGCAAAGTAGGCTTCGGTAAACAGCTACTTTGCTGTCTGCTACTGATGGCAAAGTCTTTGCCGTCCGCCGCAGACGGCAAAGAGAGCTCGGTAGACGGCAAAGAAGGCGGACGGCAATAATTGCACTGTCAGTCCGTTAAGTGGCTAACGGCAGGCCTTTGCCGTCCGGCGCTGACGGCAAACTTTCTAGTGTCTTTGCCGTCTGCCGTGTGATGTCATCTACACGTCACTACATGGCATGTTCTTTTCCGTCTGCCACTGATGGCAAAGTCTTTGCCGTCTGCCACTGTAGGCAAACTGGCCAAATGGGTCAGCTCCCAGGAAGCACAGCTGGATGCCACGTGTCTTCTTTGCCGTCCGCGGCAGACGGCAAAGAGCTCGTTGCCGTCGGTGGCAGACGGCAAAGAGCCTGCATATTGGCTCTTTTATCTGTTTTTTTATTAAATCCAACAATTTTCATCACAAATATAGATGACATATATAGATATATTTCAAAAGGCCATTACAGAGCAAACATATAAGATATCCAACCATATATATTACATGCATCCAACACATAACTTCATCATAGTTCCATCATACATAACAAGTTCAACATAGAGGCATCCAACCATATATATTACAATAGTTTCATCCAATGATACATGCATAGTTCAACGATACAAAAAGAAACAGAGAAAGGGATAAGGAGCACTCCATCTATGCAAGCTTTCGTCAAGTGAATGAACTCTGCAAAATGAAAAATAAGAAAGTTAGAACAAGAAGAGTAGAACAAGAAGAAGACTAGAACAAGAAGAGTAGAACAAGAAGAAGACTAGAACAAGAAGAGTATGTCATTTATGAGCTAACTTACGTGAAATGGATCATATATGAGCTAACTAAGTTGAAATGGGTCGTTTATGAGCTAGCTAAGGTGAAATGGATCATTTATGAGCTAACTTAGTTGAAATGGGTCGTTTATGAGCTAGCTAAGGTGAAATGGATCATTTTTGAGGTAACTAAGGTGAAATGGATCGTTTTTTAGCTAACTTAGGTGAAATGGATCATTTATGAGCTAACTTAGTTGAAATGGATCGTTTTTGAGCTAACTTAGGTGAAATGGATCATATATGAGCTAATTTAGTTGAAATGGATCTTTTTGAGCTAACTTAGGTGAAATGGATCATTTAAGAGCTAATTTAGGTGAAATGGATCGTTTTTTAGGTAACCTAGGTGAAATGGATCGTTTATGAGCTAAATTAGTTGAAATGGATCGTTTATGAGATAACCTAGGTAAGATTGGTCATTTTGGAGTTAACCTAGGTGAAATGGGTCATTTTAAAGCTAACGTAGGTAAAATGGATCATTTAGGAGCTAATCTAGGTAAAATGGGTCATTTTTGAGCTAACTTGGATGAACTGGATCATTTATAAGCTAACCTAGGTAAAATGGGTCATTTTAGAGCTAACTTAGGTAAAATGGATCGTCTATAAGCTAACTAAGCTAATTATGCAATTTTTGACAGAAGTAAGCTAAGTACAGATCGTTTTAGAGCTAACTTAGGTAAAATGGATGGTTTTGGAGGTCAGTAAGCTTATTAAGTCATTTTGGAGGTGAAGAAGCTAAGTCTAGGTCATTATGGTAAGCATTGGAGGAAATAAAGCTAAGTCTAGGTCTTTATGCATATGTTAAGCAAAACACTAGATAAACTTACCAAGATGTAGGAGGTGTAGGAGCGGGGTGGCTCGTGTCGGTAGCTGGAGAAGGATCGTGCGATGCTTGTCTGGAGTTACGCTGCACCAAAGATCATTTCCAATGTCTTGTTAGCATGATGACACTCAAATGTTAAGACTAGCAAGTAATGTCCATTCAATAAAACTCACCGTGGTCCCAGGAGCAATCACTGGCATCGGCGGAGCGGTCTGACCTGTCTTCTCGCACACAGACTGCACATTTGGTTTTGACGACTCAGTCATACTAGTTAGTAATGAGACAAACACTACATGAATGTTTTGGCTAATCTGCAGAAGAAACTTACCACAAGGAGCTCGTACATGGCCCTTGCGTGCATGTCATTCCGTGCCCTCTCCTCCTCCATCATCTTTGTTGTCCTCTCCTCCAACTCCCGCGGCCTCTCCGCCGCCTCCGCCAGAAGTTTCTCTGTTCTATCTCTCTCACTCTGTATAGCAGCCTGCAACACCACTCACATGACCATTTGTAATCATTGATGGAAGCGCACAAAATGTAATGGAGAAAGATAACTGAGTACGTATCACTAACCTTGATGGCGAGTTGCACTGGCCGTTCACGAGGCCTTATCTCAGGAGCGGAGCTCTACTGGCGCGCCTTGATCTCCGGGAGAGTGCTAGGACAACGGATAAGTCCATCTCCAATGGCTATGGAGCCATGGGACCTCCCGCCACCAGATATCATCAACAGCTCTGGATCAATGGGACCCTGGCTCGGGTTAAATTCCTCCCCTTTCCTCGCCTTCCCCTCATCTCTATATCTCACGAGCTTGTTGTGGGAGGAGATGTTGGTGAAGTTGTTTGCATCATCGAGGTCAGACTGAGAGAAAGCCTTGACTTTCTTGAAAGAGGTAGTGTGGGCCATGGCATACAGGTCGTACACCTCTGGCACCTTATCCGCCTTATTGTAGCGTGCCTGAAAGAGAGAAACAATGAAAATTAGTAATTAAAGGGCTCAAGCTAGCATGATGAATGAATTGCATGAATCATGAAGCAAACCACATACCCAGTTGCGCCCGAACTGATATAAGTTGGAGCTGCCTTGATGGTGTGGCACACCTTCCATTTGGGCACGTTTGTCCTTGGCCTCGTTGTGGAGGGCTAGCCATTGTGGAGAGCACCACTCATCGACCAACACCTCCCAAAAATCCATCCGATCCGCACACCATCTCGGAGGCGCCTAAGTTAGCAAATAGAAACTTGAGCGCTACGGCTAAGAATTACTAAATGAAGGAACTTAAGTAGAGAAGGCCTTAAGAATTACCTTCATCTGTCTGGCTGTCTCTTCGACCATGAAAAGACGTTGAAGTCTTGGTACGATTGGCATATACCGAAGAACAGTAACGGGGATTTTGGTCTGTGTCTTCTCACCCATACCGTTGTCTACCACAATATACCTGGAAGACTTGCAAATGGGACAATAGTTCAAGTCCGCATAGTCAAGCCTAAATAAGGCACATCCTTTCTCACAGGCATGTATCTTCTCATAGGGCATCTTCAGTGCACGGAGGATTTTGTCCGACTGGTACAGGTTTGCAGGCATTACATGGCCTTTGGGTAGAAAGCGTCCAAATACTGTCATAATTGCGCCCTTTTGCTCCATTTGTTCTGACCAGTGTGACCGGTATACATCCAAGCACGGTCACTCATCTTGACTTTCAAAGCTACTGGACACACAACAATTATATATGTTATTCACCATGTATATATTCATCAGTTGATCTACTTTGTCAATTTTATTACGTCCATGCAACCTACACTCTAATAGGTAATGATAGGTCCTAATCCCACCCGTGTATGTGTAGATTGGGTTTATTTTCCCATGCTATGCTCCGGATCCGACGCAAAATTTCGGCAGCACCTCCCCGCTGTTCTCCTGATACACGTCTCTGCAATAAATAGAGAGGATGTGTACCCGGAGAACAACAGGGGAGGCACTGACGAAATATATGCGTCGGATCCGGAGCAAAGCATATGGGAAAACGAACCCAATCTACACATACTCGGGCTGTACATGGATAGCGTTGGACAATTCGAAAGAATCAAGGTTATATATATGCAAATGCATGCATATTTATAACTATGATGCTTTCGAACGGGAGACACATATTGGTTAAGCATACTGATGATTCAAGACACATACATAGCTAGCTATCAAGTTTCATCGGAATAGATCAAATAATTAATGTGGGAGGAGGACTTGTCATTTGTGCTCACCCACGAACGAAGGGGCAGAGCTCGTCAAACGCACGGCGAGGTCGTCGAACACCAAACCTCGCGGCGATGAAACAACTGCACATTTAAAACTACACGATCAACACAATTATATATGATGTTTTTCATAACAAAATCGAAAAATATATGACCCCGTCGGCCTCTGGAAGGCCAAACAACACCTTTACGGGAGGTGTCGGTGGTCGGGGTGTCCTGTCGGTGTCGGGGTGCCGTGTCGGGGTCGGGGTGCTGTTTCGGGGTCGGGGGGTCGGGGTGTCGTGTCGATGTCGGGGTAGTGCCGTGTCGGTGTCGGGGTGTTGTTTCGGGGTCGGGGTGTGGTGTCGGGGTCAGGGTGTGGGGTCAGGCTCGGGGTCGGGGTGTCGGGTCAGGCTCGGGGGGTCGGGGTGTCGGGGTCGGGGTCGGGTGTCGGGGTCGGGGTCGGGGTCGGGGTGTTGGGGTCGGGGTCTCGGGGTCGGGGTGTCGTGTCGGGGTGCCGGGTCGGGGTCTGGGTACCGTGTCGGGTCGGGTTTTTTCTTCTCTTTTCTCTTCTTCTTCCTCTTTCTTTTTTCTTTTTTCCTTTCTTCTTCTCTCTCTCCTCTTTTTTCTTCTTTCTTCCTCTTCCTTTTTCCTCTTCTTCTTCTCCTCCTCTCCTCTTTTTTCTTCTTCTTCTTCCTTTCTTCTTTTTTCTTCTCTCTCTCCTTCTTTTTTCTTCTTCTTCTCTCCTCTCTCTTTTTCTTCTCTCTCTCTTCTTCTTCTTCTCCTGATCTCTCTTTTTCTCTTTTTCTTCTTTCCTAAAACTAAACTAAACCTAAACTAAAACTAAAAAACAGAAAAAGAAAAAAACTAAATCTAAACCTAAAACTAAACTAAAACTAAAACTATAAACCTAAAACTAATCCTAAAACTAAAACTAAATCTAAACTAAACATAAACCTAAAACTAAAAAAACAGAAAAAAGGAAAAAGAAAAAAAGGAAGAAAGGCCTCACCTGCAGGGTGGAGGAGGGGGGCGGTGCGGCCTGGGGCGACGGAGGAGCGGGGCGGGGGCGCCGGGGCAGCGGCGGGGGGCGCTGGGGCGGCGGCGGGGGGCGCTGGGGCGGCGGCGAGGCGTGGTGCGACGGGGCGGTGGAGGTGGGAGAGAGAGAGGAGTGTGTGGGGCGTGGCCCCGTTAACGTTACGTGGGGCCTCCCTCTTTGCCGTCCGCCAACCTTTGCCGTCCGCCTCCTTGCTCTTTGCCGTCCGCTAGCGGACGGCAAAGAGGGGGGCTCGTCAGGTTTTTTTTTGCAGCTCGTCAGTGGGGCCCCTCCCTCTTTGCCGTCCGCTAGCCGACGGCAAAGAATCTTTGCCGTCCGCTAGCAGACGGCAAAGAACTGGCTGATGGCAAACTTTGTCTTTGCCATCAGCCAGTTCTTTGCCGTCCGCGTTTTGGAAGCTGATGGCAAAGAGCTTCTTTGCCGTCCGCTAGCGGACGGCAAAGAACTGGCACATGGCAAACTAGCTGATTCCAGTAGTGTATCTTGCAAGTCTATAGTCACCTACTATGTGTTATGATCCGGCAACCCCGAAGTGACAATAATCGGGACCACTCCCGGTGATGACCTTAGTTTGAGGAGTTCATGTATTCATTATGTGCTAATGCCTTGTTCCGGTTCTCTATTAAAAGGAGGCCTTAATATCCCTTAGTTTCCAATAGGACCCCGCTGCCACGGGAGGGTAGGACAAAGGATGTCATGCAAGTTCTTTTCCATAAGCACGTATGACTATATACGGAATACATGCCTACATTACATTGATGAATTGGAGCTAGTTCTGTGTCACCCTATGTTATGACTGTTACATGATGAACTGCATCCGGCATAATTATCCATCACTGATCTGGTGCCTACGAGTTTTCCATATACTGGTTTGCGCTTATTTACTTTCCCGCTGCTACCGTTACAATCACTACAAAATACCAAAAATATTACTTTTGCTGTCTTTACTATTGTTGCCGCTACCACCACTATCATATTACTTTGCTACTAAACACTTCGCTGCAGATACTAAGTTTCCAGGTGTGGTTGAATTGACAACTCAGCTGCTAATACTTGAGAATATTCTTTGGCTCCCCTTGTGTCGAATCAATAAATTTGGGTTGAACACTCTACCCTCGACAGCTGTTGCGATCCCCTATACTTGTGGGTTATCATCATCGAACGTTAAGAGTGCGGACCCTACGGGTTCGAGAACTATGTAGACATGACCGAGACTCAATTTTGGTCAATAACCAATAGCGGAACCTAGATACTCATATTGGTTCCTATATATTCTACGAAGATCTTTATCGGTCAAACCGCATAACAACATACGTTGTTCCCTTTGTCATCGGTATGTCACTTGCCCGAGATTCCATCATCGGTAACTCAATACCTAGTTCAATCTCGTTACCGGCTAGTCTCTTTACTCGTTGCGTAATGCAACATCTCATAACTAACTCATTAGTAACATTGCTTGCAAGGCTTATAGTGATGTGCATTACCGAGAGGGCCCAGAGATACCTCTCCGATACACAGAGTGACAAATGCTAATCTCGATCTATGCCAACTCAACAAACACCATTGGAGACACCTGTAGAGCATCTTTATAGTCACTTGTTACGTTGTGATGTTTGATAGAACACTAAGTGTTCCGCTGGTATTCAGGAGTTGCATAATCTCATAGTCATAGGAACATGTATAAGTCATGAAGAAAGCAATAGCAATAAACTAAACGATCATAGTGCTAAGCTGACGGATGGGTCAAGTGAATCACATCATTCTATAATGATGTGATCCCGTTCATCAAATGACAACTCATGTCTATGGTTAGGAAACTTAACCATCTTTGATTAACGAGCTAGTCAAGTAGAGGCATACTAGTGACACTCTGTTTGTCTATGTATTCACACATGTACTAACTTTCCGGTTAATACAGTTCTAGCATGAATAATAAACATTTATCATGATGTAAGGAAATATAAATAACAACTTTATTATTGCCTCTAGGGCATATTTCCTTCAGTCTCGCCCACCCAAGACAAGCTCTACTACGCTGTGCAACTCTTCTTCCAACAGGGCGAGAAGGTCTCCAACAATATGGCGGAACACGAGGGGTTGATTGCGGGCCTCAAGGCTGTGGCGGCCTTGGGAGTGAAGCGACTCACCATCAAGGGCGACTCTCTGCTCCTTGTCAACTTCTCCAACAAGGTGTACGAGCCAAAGGACGAGCACATGGAGGCATACCTCACGGAGGAACGCAAAATGGAGAAGAAATTCTTGGGCCTGGAACTGCAGCATGTGCCGCGCGGCACAAACAAGGAAGCGGATGATATCGCCATGAGGGCATCAAGGCATCAGCCTCAGGAGCCTGGCATCTTCGAGGAGCAGCTCTTTAAGCCTTCAGCGGCCCCTCCGGCTGCGAAGCCTATGCCGCCTCAGGAGGAGCTTCCCCCGCCGCCAACCTCAGGAGCTCCCGCCTGCGGCCCAACCTCAGCAGCACACATACTCCTTGCACATCAAACCCAAGAGGGGTGTTGGACTGAAGAATTCAGGGCGTACCTGGGGCAGCGAATACTACCGGAGAAGGAGGAGGACGCAGAGCATGTTGCCTGGTAGGCTATGGCATACTGCATCCAGCATGGTGAGCTATACAGAAAACGACCAAACGATGTTTCCTTGCAATGCAGTTCCAGGAAGGAGGGGTGCGAGCTGCTTTCCGACATACACGGTGGAGATTGCGGGCATCACTCATCATCGCGCACCCTGGTGGGCAAGGAGTTCCACAGCGGGTTCTACTGGCCGACGGCACTCAATGACGCAGCCGAGCTGGTGAGGTCCTACGAGGCCTACCAGTTCCATGCCAAGCAAATCCACCAGCCAGCCCAAGGCCTGTAGACTATCCCACTCTCCTGGCCATTTGTGGTCTGGGGGCTAGATATCCTGGGTCCATTCCCTCGAGTGCCCGGGGGCTACCGCTACCTCTACATCGTCGTTGACCAGTTCACCAAGTGGGCATAGGTGGAAGCTCTCCGCACCATCCCAGCCGGGTCCGTAGTCAAGTTCATCAAGGTCCCCGTGAGCCAGTTTTGGGTCCCTAACCGCATCATCACTGATAACGTCTCGTAGTTCACTAGCAATCTCTTCAAGACATATTGTGCTAACCTTGGAACGCAAATTTGCTAAGCTTCAGTAGCACACCCCAGGAGCAATGGCCAAGCCAAGCACGCCAACGCGGAGGTCTTGAGAGGCCTCAAGACTAGTACCTTCAAGAAGAAGCTCGAAGCCTGCAGCAGGGGCTGGCACGACGAGCTCCAGTCCGTGCTATGGTCCATCCACACCACCGCCACCAAGCCAACGGGCGAGACCCTGTTCTTCCTCATCTACGGAGCAGAAGCGGTTCTCCCTCATAAAGTCAGGATCACTCCGCATGGGTCCTGGTGTTTGATGAGACGCATCAGGATGCCATGCGGGGGATGGACCTTGTGCTGGGGGAGGAAAGCCGCCGCCAAGCTCCAGTATGCAACGGTATCACTGCCGCAACGTCCGCTCCAGTATGGTCAAGGTGGCTGATCTCGTCCTGAGGCAGGTGCTCTCCAGGAAAGGGCTGCATAAGCTCTCGCACATGAGGGAGGTCCCGTTTAGGATTACCCACATCTCCAGTCCTGGCGCCGCGCACCTGGAGACGCAGGACGGGACCCCCATCCAGAACGCCTTGAACATCCAGCACCACCGGAAGTTCTACCCATGAAGCAAGGCCCAGTGCCTATGAAGGTCTCCGCTCGTGACACTCTCACGTAATAATGAGTGGGGCTGTACATGCCCCGGAGTCTCCGGAGTGCCACCCTTGGGCCTCAGGGGCTCCCTCCCACGTCCTAGTGGCAGCACTTAGCGCCGCGCTGGTGAGAACACTAGACTAGGTGCCAGATGCGGCTGTTCATTTTCTTTCTGTAGTTGGTTTGTAACTTTTTAATGAAATTTGAAGATCTGGCATTTCTCAATTGCTCGGTTGAATCCTTTCTTTCCTCTACTTCTTCGCTCGGTTCTTTGTTTCACGACAGGGTGGGCGGCAGTTGCCTGACGCTCTCCCTCGCATGCCTCACGCAGGGGCTAGGCAGGTGTGTGCGTGTGCTGGGCTAACCTAAGCCACAGACAAGCCTTGCCAAAGCCTTGTCACTCCAGAGCTTCGGCTCCCCTGGTCTTCATGAGGCACACTCGATTTAGCTTGTGGTTGTCGCACCCCTCTATGTCCGTTCCCCACGGGTACCGTGACATGGTGCGTTAGGCCATGATCATGAGGCCTCGCGCAGGGAAGGATACGGCTCCCGACGGACGTCCTAACAATTTCTGCAGCTCTGAGGCATCTCCCGAGCTAGCAACAAGGAGGGCTCACCAGGTGCCAGAGGGCGCGCCCTCGCAAGACAGGAAACTACCCTGGGCGCATCCAGCTAAGTTATCCCTCTATGTCTACGTGAAGCACGAACACCACAACACAACACAGGAATAATAAACATAACACAAGTAGCATGAAAATTACGGTTCATTACACGCCCTTGCAGGGCCCCATACTTGTTTCTTGTAATGCTGGAGGAAAGGAAAGGACGGGCAAAAGCGGCTCCAATGGTGCGGCTACTCATGAGGATCGCCCCCCGGGCTCAGCCAGAGCCCTCCTCGCGCTTCACTAGGGCGCGGTGATAGGACGACCCGCCGCCGTCCTCGAAGCGAGCCCGACGACGTGGCGGTTGGTCGAAGCCGCTACTGCTGGAACTTTTGTCGGAAGAGGGGCTGCCGTTGCCGAACAAGCTGTGGCTGTCGCCAGAGGCGAGTCCACCCTTGTCCCTCTCACAGCCGTCACTAAGGTTGAGCACTTCGTCACCCTCGTCGTCTTCAGGGCACAACTCGGCACGACGACTATGGGAGTCCTGGATTAGGGGGTCTCCGGACAGCCAGACTATCTCCATTGGCCGGACTGTTAGACTATGAAGATACAAGATTGAAGACTTCGTCTCGTGTCCGGATGGGACTCTACTTGGCGTGGAAGGCAAGCTAGGCAATACGTATATGGATATATCCTCCTTTGTAACCGACCTTGTGTAACCCTAACCCTCTCCGGTGTCTATATAAACCGAAGGGTTTTAGTCCGTAGGACAACAATCACAACATACAATCATACCATAGGCTAGCCTCTAGGGTTTAGCCTCTCTGGTCACGTGGTAGATCTACTCTTGTAACACCCATATCATCAATATCAATCAAGTAGGACATAGGGTTTTACCTCCATCAAGAGGGCCCGAACCTAGGTAAAACTTCGTGTCCCTTGTCTCCTGTTACCATCCGGCCTAGACGCATAGTTTGGGACCCCCTACCCGAGATCCGCCGGTTTTGACACCGACAGCGACCATCTTCCCCGAACACCCTCATGAAGAGGGTCGCGGCACCATCGTACTTGAAGTGGAGGGTGCACCGCCTGCTAAGACCGCGCGCGCGGGAAAACGTCTGCCAGCCGCGGGCCAGGGCTACGTTGCCCATGACGGAGACCTCCACCGCAACCCATGAAGCCTTGCTGCAGCAGCCGTCGGCCTGCAGCCAGAGGCCGCCAGGACCCGTGGCCGGTAGCTCACCGGCAAAGGAACACGGAAGCTCCAGCCAGGTGTCGGCCGGGTTCTTCGACCACACGACGAACTCCGGCAGCACCTCCACCAAATGGAAGCGCGACCGGGGAGGCTGGGCGACGGTGGCGCGCCTCCCTTCATGGACGGGACTTTTGTGCCTTGAGTGGCTCCCATCGCGCGAGGAGATGCTGTCGTAGCCGCCAGGAATGGCGCCAGACCCCGAAGAAGTCCGCCTGTGCCACCGAGCGGCCACGGCAGGGGTCACTGCGTGCTTGCGGGGGCAGCCACGACCCTGCTTGGGCGGCGGAGAGTCGGCCCCTCCTGGCGCGCCTTCCCCTTCTCCACAACTGTGATTCTCTTCGTCGGCGCCATGAGTGCCACTGCAAGACGGCAAAGCAAAGACGAAGCAGAGTAAGAAAGCGAGATGGAGGAAGAGATGAGCAACGGGGGCTCCGTCCCACTCCTCATTTATAGCCAGTGGGATGGCAACCACCGACCTCCATGATCTAAGGTAATGATGGTTTCGTTCTGCATGCAGCAGGGTCTCATCAAGTCGGGCAGTTGCTGAGGCAGCATGGGGAAGTGTAGATGCCCACGACCTATCAATCACCATGCGTCAATCGACACCGTAGGCAGTTGGGGTCCGCGGCACTGCGCACTTGCCCTTTGGCTTCGCCTCGAAGCCAAGTCCGAGCGTGCCTTGGGCCCGGGGGCTACTGTCGGTGTCCTGGGAATGTGGGTACCCAGACCTGCCTGCCTGCGGCTGAGGGCGTGGCTCCACCAACGGCCTGGTGCGGCCCATCTTCATCAGCAACCACTCAAGACCCTTGCGAGGGGCCATGCCTCGCGAGGTAGATGACACCAAGACCTTCCCTGGGGCAGCCTCGCTAGGCTGGCTCCCGAGGAGCGGAGATATCTATGCAAGGGGCACCTCGCGAGGTCTGCGTGACGTGAGCCATGACGACCAAGGACAGGCGGGCGCCAGCGGGCGCAAGGGGCCAGATTCCTCTTTGGTTCTAAGGAAGCAGGCGCAGGCGAGGAGTCCTGAGGCATCAGGCAAAGGTTTCCATATCGGTGCAAAAAACCAAGACCATCAGGATGGCAAGACGGAGGTCACCGTGGAGCCCATGACGGCGTCACCACCAGAGCCTTTGGCAGGCAAAGACCACCTTTTGTCAGGATAAGTTGTACTAGTTGTCTCCCTTTGAAATTGGCGGTTGTGGGATCCCTTCCCGCCTAAACATTTGGGAAGAGGAACAGGGCCTCTATAGATAGGGCTATCCACCACCGTAGCGGAGGACGGATCATTTAGACCATCCTAAAACACACCAGCTCATCGAGCTCAAGAACACCTCTCCTCAGGAGGTTGTTCATCCATTGTACTAGTTCATCCTAGCCCACGAGGAAATCCACCACACCACACCGGAGTAGTGTATTACACCACAACGGTGGCCTGAACCAGTATAAACTCTCGTCTCACTTGTTCCTTGGTTTCAGCGAGCTAGGCTTTGAGATCGTTGCGAGAGTGACCTAGGGAGAGATCTTTGTGCGCACCCCAGTGTTTGAACCTCAAGGGTTTGCGGGATCCCACGATCGGACAGGCACGCTGTGCCCCACGTCGCGGGTCGGTCAGCGCCGCCTAGCTATAGGGATGTGTCGACCGCACACCGCCCGCTCCGAGCGGGGGAGTAGGGCACCCTATGGCCGTGACTGCCGGGGCCAACATAAAGGGAGGAGCACTGTAGACATTCTTGCTGGTCGTCTATGGTTGTCTTCTGATGGCCAGCCGGTCTGCACTAGCCGGTTGTGTCGGGTTGCGCTACCTGTTTGGCTCCCGCCGGTGAGCCCGCGGGCTGGAGAGCTAGATTTAAGGGTCTATCATGTCCCGATGTTTTTACTAGGGATCGGGGTTCGGTTGCCTGCCTGGGGCCAACCCCCCAACAGTAGTCCCCGAAGCTGTGAAGGTCCGCTGGTTCCGAG
This sequence comes from Triticum urartu, assembly GCF_003073215.2. NCBI lineage: Eukaryota > Viridiplantae > Streptophyta > Magnoliopsida > Poales > Poaceae > Triticum > Triticum urartu. The sequence continues at coordinate 330,086,773 of NC_053024.1, forward strand.
TAGGGGGTCATTCGCAGTTTACCCCCTTGAGGAGTCGGTTGTGTTGATGAAGCTTGCGATCGCCAGGCCCAAGCAACAACCACTGTGCACCAGCTTCGGGAAGCCGGATCACGGTATCCTGGCCTGGGCGGGAAATTGAAACGCCAACCCAGTCTTGACTTGAGAGGGACGGGCGCATCTACCGCGACCCGATGCTTGACCATGTGGTGAACATAAATGGGTGAGGCCCGGCCAGGCCACACGCATGATGGGACATGACGGCGAGCTGGGCCCCAGCACGCCACGCCCTCGACCGACGTGTGAGGGAATGATTTGTGGCGGTGTGTTGGTGGGAACGACACCTATCGGGTCACTGGGATCCCTTCTACGGTCGGCGGATGCGGGGTCATGAGAAGAGCAGATTTAGGAGCAAGCACACGGACCGTTTACCTAGGTGCGGGCCGCGAGGATGCGTAAAACCCTAGTCCTACTTTGGTGGGTGTATTGAGCATTCTTGAGCTTTCTGAACTAGCTACGGTGGTTGTGCCGTTCCAAAAAGCCGAATCCCTCTCCTGGTTAACTCGGACCTCTTTTTATAGGAAAAAGGGGTTGCCAAAGTGGCACACAGGGCGTGGAAAGGCCTACAGTGCGCGAGCTTATCACACGGCATTACGGGACAAAGCGCATTAAATGCGCTACGTAGGCGTCCATTAGCTTTATCTAGGACGGGAATGAGGTCCATCCCGTCCGTCGCCGCTCTGCCTCGCTTCGACACGCGCCCAGGCTAGCGATGCATGCAGCGCCATGCAGGCAGGAAGCTGAGGTGGCGCGGTGGTAGGGCCTTCATGAAGATCTGCATGCCACCACGCAAGTGCCTGCTGATTTGGCCTGGAAGCTGCATGTTGCCATGCAGGTGCCTGCATAACTTGTTGGGCTGGCATCTACATGCGAACGGCAGCGGAGTCTTGGCTGGTGCGGGCCTGGAAGTGGCCCTCCTTGCGTCTTCGGCAAGGGCCTTGCCGGGCGCTCGGCAAGGGTCTTGTCGTGGTGTCGTAGTCGTCCCCGGCAAGACGCTTGCTGGGGGTCTTGTGGATTTCCTCGGCTAGGATCCTGCCGAGGGTCACCGTCTTCTGGTCCTCATCTGATCTCATATGTTAATGATGTTGACAAAGGTTTGCATGCCACCACAGAGGCGCCTCCCGAGCCTTGGTTCCAATGCAGCAGATTGGGTTGGAGCCTATGGGCTCAAGGGTGGCTCGCACTCTGGTGTAACGCCCCGGATACAACCTTCCATATTCGTAACTCCAACTCTTGCCTTTTCTAGAGATGTGATGTGAGACTCCCTTCGTGGTTGGGTTTTTTCTTCGTTTTTTCATTTTGTTCATGTCATGCATTTCATATCATGTCATCACGTGCATCGCATTTGCATACATGTTCGTCTCATGCATCCGAGCATTTTCCCCGTTGTCCGTTTCTCAATCCGGCACTCCTACACCCTCCGGCGCCCCATTTTTCCTCTTTTCGTGAGCGGGTGTTAAACTTTCTTGGAATGGACCGAGATTTGTCAAGCAGCATTGGTACACCACCGGTAGACCACCTGTCAAGTTTCGTGCCATTTGGAGTTCGTTTGATACTCCAACGGTTAACCGGGGAATAGCAAAGGCCTCGTGTGTGCTGCAGCCCAACAACCCTCCAAAGTGGCCCAATAACCCATGCAAAATCCCTCCATTCTCTCGGGCGTTTGAGCACAATCACGTGGCGGAAAACCGCTCCCCATTTGAACTCTCCTAGCTCCCTCTACCTATATATTTGCACCTCCCCCAAAAATTCACGGATGAACCCTAGCGTCTTCCTCCTCGCACCGCCGGACATGTCCGCCGCCCAGCCACGTCGCCCGACCTATTCACCGCGTGCCACATCATCCCGGCGGCCGCTGCCGGCCATCCGGAGCTCGCCACGTCAGGCCGCCACGCCTCCTCTCCCTCCCGCATCCGCCGCGGCCCGCCGAGGCCCGAGACAGTCCCTCCCCGGCCCGCACCCAAGCTCCGCCCATGTCCCATGTGCGCTGGCACCCGAGCCGCCGTCGCGCCGGCGCGCCTCGCTCCGCCGCCCGGCTGCCGCTCCTTCCGCGCCGCCCTGCGCGCCTCCGCCGCCCTCCCCCGCCGCCGGATCCGGCCGAGCCGCGCCGCCTCGCCGGTGCCCCGACCTCCCCGACCTCCCCAGCAGCTGCATCACCGGAGTTGACCTCGTCATCTGCGCCAGATCTAGATTTGAGAAAGGTTGACTCCGTTTTTTCCCTAAGTCATGGAATTCTTGCATTCTGGAGCTCTGTTCAGCATGTCATAACTTTGCGCTCACTGCTCCGTTTCATGCGCATGATATATCAAAATGTTCATCACGATGTGCTCTTCATTTTGTTCCATTGTTCCATGCTTGTTGGAGTTCATCTTGATTCCCAAATCGCTGATGCAAGAGTGCTATAAAATGTTAGGTGATGATTCTTAGCAGAGTATGAGCATTTGTCATTTTTGCTACATTTATTGTGTGCTGCATATGGGCATGAGCTCTACATGTGTTTTGGCCTATGACATGCCAGCTTTACAGGGGTGTATTCCATGTAGTTTTGTGATCAATGTGGTGACTAGCACAGGCATGCAAAGTAGCTCTCGTAATATTGCTGATTTCAGAGACTTAGAATTTCACTGTCTTTATTTGCTGTTATTTTTATGCCATGTTTTTCATGTTTCTACAGAGAGATCATGCCTTATTTGAGTATGTTCAGTAAGGATGATTTGGACATATGGTTATGCTCTATCCATCCATGCTCTTTTTTGCATTTATGGAGTGCCCTAGCATGACTCAATCTTGCTCTACTTTTGCTATAAAATGTTCCTAGCATATTGTTTACGTGTTAATCCATGCATTCTATGAGTTTGTTCTGGCTTTTGTTAGCTTCATGAACATGTCTTCTTGCTGGTAGTATCCTTAGCTTGTCATTCAATGCCTTGTATTGAGTTAATCAAGCTCGCAAAGAGGCCTTCATAATTCTGTTAACGAAACTTTCTATGTTTACATGGGTGCCATCATATCTTCTGATCCTTTTTGGCTTATGGTCAGTAAGGGACGTTTGTTATATGCTTTAAGTAGATTCATGCCATGCCTTTTCTTGCTATGTTATGTTCCTGTAGCACGTTGTTATCTTGCTCTAAACATTGCTTCCTGATGTTAATTTCTGGCATGTTAGTATTTTCACTAAGTCCGTGAATCTGATATCTTTTGCACTTTTGCCATGCTTGTTTGAACCTGCTCTTTTGTGATTTAGCCGTAGCTCAGTGTTCATCGTTTGTAAAGCATCTGGAGTAGATCACTTCCATGTGCTTTGTTGCTATGTTGGAGTGCCGTAGCTTAGTTTCTTGTTGCATTCTAGGTGGCATTGTGTTGTTAATCGTAGATTTGTGCCATTCTTGTTTTGCTTGCCATTTGCAAACCGTGCATCCGATTCCGGCGATCTTTATATCGATTTCGACCGAAATCAATTCATCTTTCCAGCGGCACTCTTGTTTTTCCAAGTTGAGGCCTGGTTAAATCTTTTCCTTTCGGAGCATGCATATGCATTGCATATTGTGGGAGTCGTGGATTAGGGGGTCTCCGGACAGCCGGACTATCTCCATTGGCCGGACTGTTAGACTATGAAGATACAAGATTGAAGACTTCGTCTCGTGTCCGGATGGGACTTCACTTGGCGTGGAAGGCAAGCTAGGCAATACGTATATGGATATCTCCTCCTTTGTAACCGACCTTGTGTAACCCTAACCCTCTCCGGTGTCTATATAAACCGAAGGGTTTTAGTCCGTAGGACAACAATCACAACATACAATCATACCATAGGCTAGCCTCTAGGGTTTAGCCTCTCTGATCTCGTGGTAGATCTACTCTTGTAACACCCATATGATCAATATCAATCAAGCAGGACGTAGGGTTTTACCTCCATAAAGAGGGCCCGAACCTGGGTAAAACTTCGTGTCCCTTGCCTCCTGTTACCATCCGGCCTAGACGCACAGTTCGGGACCCCCTACCCGAGATCCGCCGGTTTTCACACCGACATTGGTGCTTTCATTGAGAGTTCCATTGTGCCGTCGCCACCAGGAAGGATGTCTCGTCCTGTCTTTAAAGATGGCACTATCGCTGTGGGAGCCCTGGCTGTCGGCCAAACTCTCTGGCTAGGTGGCTTCCTTATGACCGCCTGTTCGGCCGCCGCGCCGACGATGACTTCTCGGGTCATCAAAAGCAATCTTCACGTCAACTTGGAACTCGCCGAGCAGTTAGACCCAATGGAGCTCTCTTCCCTGAACGAGCTCTTGGATCACATCACCGCCTTGGGAGTCGCTACAGACTACGATCAGATTGGGCCTCAACCCGATCTGAGTGAAATTAACTCTCCCCAGGTCACCCATCACGTCGTAGTGGTGGAAGAACAATGCGGCAACCCTTCATCCATATTAAGGACTAGCTATGTCCGGATTCCCGATCCCTCCAAGCCGGATACCCGTGGAGGGAAGGATGTCACTCAAAGCCTGAACCCAGAATCAGGCAGCGGGCTAGATTTACCAGAAAACATCCAAGAATCCAAACTTTCGAGTTCGGAAACTCCTTGGCCATTGAGCCTCAGATTGGGTGAGGATTCGGATTCAATTCCACCCACCCACCCAAACATACACGATCTATCCCAAATTAGGCAAGAGCCCGAAGAAACAATACACCATTACTGGGCCAGATTTCTCCTGGTCAAGAACAGGATAAAGGGCTGCCGCGAGGAAGACGCAATCTCATTCTTCTGCAATAATTGCACGGACAAGGGAATCCTCAACGCCACAAGTCGCCGTGAAATTACACGCTATGCCGACTTGGTGTCCATAGTACGAAAGTACTGTGCGATGGAAAGCGCCTGGAAAACCGAAATAAAATTTTGGGATAATCCGGCCCTGAAGACAAACCCAGTCTGAAATAAAAGGGTGCACTATCACAATACACCTGGGTTAACTACCAAAAAGCAAAGGCCCTCTACGGGGCAAGGAACCGTACTGGAGGGATGGCTCAATGGACCCTGCAAAATTCATAGTACAGCGGATGCGACACCAACGCACAGCCGAAAGTGGTGAGGATCTACTCCTTCCAAAAACCACAGAGCACACCCCGAGGACAACAATACGGTCTTAACGGTCTTCGAGACTTTCGCGTCAAATAATAGACGGAAGCGAACACTCCGCAGCACGTCCGAAATCTGCCACATAGCAGACACAAATCCTTGGAGCGACATGACCATTACCTTCAATGCCAGTGACGAACCTAAATTCCGAACAGCCCGAGTACCAGCCGCACTGGTCCTCAGTCCAATCGTGGACGACTTTTGACTCACCAAGGTACTCATGGACGGCGGCGGCGGATTAAACCACATCTATGAGGAAACTCTTCAAAAGATGGAAATAGATTGGAGCCGCATTAAGAAAAGCAGCACAACCTTTAGAGGAATCATCCCAGTCGGGAAGCGTGCTGCGCTGGAAAAATCACACTAGACGTGGTATTCGGCACGCCGGATAATTACAGGTCCGAAGAAATTACATTCCAAGTGGCCCCTTTCAGCAGCGGATACCACGCTCTATTAGGGCAGGAGGCGTTTACCATGTTCCAAGCCATACCCCATTACGGGTACATGAAGCTCAAAATGCCCAGGCCAAACGGAATCATCACTCTTGTTAGTGATCCGAACATAGCACTCCGCGCCAAAAATAAGACAGCTGCACTGGCCCTTGAAGCACTATCCGAAGCCCTAGCGGCCGAAGAACTAACTGCGCCGCGCTCCACGGTGAACAGGGCAGACGAAATAGTCAAATTCCAAGTCCATCCAACGGACCCTACAAAAACAGCTTCCATCGGGGCACAATTAAACCCTGATGCCGACGCCACACTTCGAGAATTCCTACGCGAGAACTGGGACATTTTTGCCTGGCACCCTTCAGACATGCCAGGATTCCCACGTAGGCTGGCCGAACACAGCCTAAATATCCTAAAAGGATTAAAGCCAGTCAAACAGGCTTTTCGACGTTTCTACGAGCCTAAAAGACAAGCCATGGGAGAGGAACTAGCCAAGATATTGGAGGCCGATGTCGGATTTCGGGTTCCGGCAGACCCTTGAGGTTCGAACATTGGGGTGCGCACGGAGATTTCGCATTCTACCTACCTGCGCCCCACCGCCACGCTATGATCTAAGCTATGGAAAGAACAGCACAAGAGACACGGAGTTTATACTGGTTCGGGCCACCGTTGTGGTGTAATACCCTACTCCAGTGTGTGGTGTGGTGGATTGCCTCTTGGGCTGATGATGATGAGCAACACAAGGAAGAACAGCCTCGCGAGGGTCTGTTCTTGGCTGAGGGGATGAACTGCTAGGAGGAGTTTAGTCACCCTTCTCTCTCTCTCTCTTCTCGATTCTCTCTCCGATTTTGATCCCTCTACCCTGTGGGTGACTAGTCCTATTTATAGGCAAAGGCCCTGGGCCTCTTCCCAAATATTGAGCGGGAAGGACGCCAACAATTGGCCATTTTGAAGGGGAACATCTGGTACACTTATCCTGACTAAAGTTGGTCCTCGCCTGCCAAAGGCTCTGGTGGTGACGCTGGCTTGGGCTCCACAATGACTTCCTCCCTGTCGTTGGACTGGTCTTGGTCTCGTTGCACCGAAACGGGTGCCTTTGCTTGATGCTCTCGCCTGTGCTTGCTCCCTTTGCACCAAAGAGGAAAGGAGGACACTGCGTAGGCTGGCGCCCGCCTGGCACCCTTGGTTGTCATGGCTTGCGTCACGGGCACCTCGTGAGGTACCCCGCCTTGATCTCTCCGCCTCCTCGCGAGCCAGCTTGACGAGGCCGTGCCTGAGGAAGCTCCGTGTCGTCCGCCCCGCGAGGCTTGACCCCTCGCGAGGGTCTTGGGTCTGTCTTGATGAAGATGGGTCGTGCTGGGCCCCTCCTCTAGCCATGCCATAGGCCGCAGGCAGGCAAGTTTGGGGACCCCCGTTCCCAGAACACCGACAGTAGCCCCCGGGCCCAAGGCGTGCCCGGACATCGCCGTGCAGGGAGGCGAAAGGGCAAGGGCGAAGCGTCGTGGGCCCTAACAGCCTGCGGCCTTGGGCGCCCCGTGGCGGTTGATTGGGCATGGGCGGCACTGTTCCCCCACGCCCCCCTTATTTTGCGCCATGCTAGGCGGACTCGTAGTTGTACACAGTCGCTCCCCTTTCTGTTGCTCGAGCGCCCTCTGTCCTTCCTCCGCTCGAACTCCAGCTTCTGTTTTCAACCCAATCTCGAACCTCCCCCCCCCTTCCCATCGCCATGGCTCCGACGAAGAAGGGAAGAGGGAAGAAACCCATGCCTCCGCCTTGCTCGCCTCCGTTGGCGGCCCCCGCCGAGGGCTTGGGCAAGGTCAGTGTAACGCCCTCGATGCGGCTATAGCTCCCACGTGTCGAGGCACGACTTAGAGACATAATCGCATTGAAAGCAATGTCGCAAGTTAGGCAATCATCACAACATCCCATAGAATAAAAGGGGAGATACATAGTTGGCACTCGCCATGTCAATCAAAGTACATCAATAACATACATCATCCAAACACTCATGGCCCGACTACGGCGCCAAAATAGAAGAAAACCCAACATGCGACACGGGCCCAATCACCCCCAACTGGGCACCACTACTGATCATCAGGAAAAGACACATAGTATCACTGAGAGTCCTCGTCGAACTCCCACTTGAGCTCGTACTCGTCACCTGGAGCGGAATCACCTGGACCTGCATCTGGTATTATAGGAATCTGTGAGCCACAGGGACTCAGCAATCTCGCACCCTCGCGATCAAGACTATTTAAGCTTATAGGAAGGGGTAAGGCAAATATATGTGGAGCTGCAGCAAGCGACTAGCATATATGGTGGCTAGCTTATTCGCAAAAGAGAGCGAGAAGAGGAGGCGAAGCACGAGCGAGAATCTAGAGAGAGCAACCTGCGCAAACATAACTCCAACACCGTGTCCACTTCCCGGACTCCGCCGAGAAGGGGCCATCACGGTAACACACTCGGTTGATTCATTTTAATTAAATTAAAGTTTAAGTTATCTACAACCGGACATTAACAAATTCCCATCTTCCCATAACCGCGGGCATGGCTTTCGAAAGTTCAATCCCTGCAGGGGAGTCCCAACTTAGCCCATGACAAGCTCTCACGGTCAACGAAGGAATAGACCTCCACTCGAGACATTCCGATCAGACTCGGTATCCCGGTACAACAAGACATTTCGATAGGTTAAAACAAGACCATCAACACCGCCCGAATGTGCCGACAAATCCCGATAGGAGCTGCACATATCTCTTTCTCAGGGCACACTCAGATTGTCCAAACTTCCGGTAGGACAGCCCAGAGTTGCCCCTGGTAGCCACCGGCGGCTGACAATTTGGACCAACACTCAGAGGAGCACTGGCCCGGGGGGGGGGTTAAAAATAATGATGACCCTTGAGTCTGCAGAACCCAAGGGAAGAAAAAGGCTAGGTGGCAAATGGTGAAACCAAGGTTGGGCATTGCTGGAAAAGCTATAATCAAGGCGAACTATCAAGGGGTTCCCATTATAACCCAACCGCGTGAGGAACGCAAAATCTGGGAACATAACACCGATATGACGGAAACTAGGGCGGCAAGAGTGGAACAAAACACTAGGCGAGAGGCCGAGCCTTCCACCCTTTACCAAGTATATAGATGCATTAAGATAACATAGCAATATAATGATATCCCAACAAGTAAATAAATGTTCCAACAAGGAACGGCTCCAATCTTCACCTGCAACTAGCAACGCTATAAGAAGGGCTGAGCAAAGCGGTAACATAGCCAAACAACGGTTTGCTAGGACATGGTGGGTTAGAGGTTTGACATGGCAATTGGGAGGCTGGCAAGCAAATGGTAGGCATTGTAGCATTGGCATAGCAAAAGAGCGAGCAAACTAGCATAGCAAAGATAGTAGTGATTTCGAGGGTATGATCATCTTGCCTGCAAAGCTGTTAGAGTTGACTGGATCCTCAAAAGCAAACTCAACGGGCTCCTCATTAGCAAACTTGTCTCCCGGCTCTACCCAAACAAGACAAACAAGCAACAAGGATACAATCAACCACGTGCAAGGATCAATCAATAAGATGCAATGATCATATGCTATGCGGGATGCGATGCGGGATGCAAAATGCAAGATATGAAAGGAAATGCATGAAACTGGCCTTAATTTGGAAAATCAAGTGTGCCACTGGTAAGATGAGATGAAATCGCTTGAAAACGATATAAAGAACGCCGGAATCGGAGTTGCGGTTTGGAAATGGCATGCGATTCAAAATTGGCACCGGCCTGCGATTTACAGCAAGTAGGCATCTGAATGCAATGAAATGAACATGCTACAACACTCAAACATGACAACAAAATACATGGCAGGGCAGCACTCAAGATGCTTAACAAAAGACTAGCACTGAGCCACGGCCAAATCATCCATTAAAAGGTTCAAACAAGCATGGCAAAAACGCAAATGGTAAACAGATCTCAGACAGTGAAATTAACACTTATCTGAAATTTCAGATCATATAGCCCTCTTCGGAGCAACAAAACAACACGCTACATGATCTGATTATGACAAAAAAGAACATGGCATGGAGCTACTCAACAAGCTTAACAAAAGTCCCTTAGTGACCTTTAGCCAAAAGGGAACGGAAAAAATACTAACAAGCACACGAACATAGCAAAAACATAATCAGTTTTCAGACTTAGTGAAAACTGACACATGCTGAAATATAACTCACGAAGGCATGTTAACGAGCTCGATGCACTCACTACGGAGCAAGTCATGGCAATACAAGCATACATCCATTAAGAATGCACAAAATGCAAGCTAGACATGGCAAGAACAAAGGCATAGCATGCACGGATCAACTACAACAACATCGGCAAAATCGCAAACAAGTTGACGATCTGCTTAGATCCACAACGAAGCAAAAGTAGAGCTCGATTCACTCAAGATAGGGTGCTCCATAATTGCAAAAAAAGACATGGATGGATAGAGCACTACAATATTAACAAAACTCCTTTACTGATCATCCTCAAAAGAGGCACGGATCACTAGGAAACAGCATGAACATATGGCATCGTGAACTAAACAATCCCAGGACTTGAAAATACTAAGTCCCTGAAAACAGATTTACCGGGTGCCTCACTTTGCAAGCTTGCAATAGGCACCACACACATCACAAAAATTCATGGGTTGCACCTCTGGAAAGATGACAAAACCCTTAACAAAACATATGTAGGACTCCTGGGCATATCATGCACACAAAAATCATGGCAAAAATGACAAAAGTCTAAAATGAACTAACAGATCTGACAATTAACTCACGAAGCCCTCTTCTAACAGAATTTCGGGCATCAAGATGAGCTCAAACGAAAATGATGCAATGGAATGAAATGGTGTACTCTGTGAGACGAACATTTTGATATGCTATATGCCCAAAACGGAGCTACGGATGCGGAGATATCACAGGTCAAAGATAGCACAAAAATTAGGGTTCGGAGGTAAAAGTCAACCCTCAGATTTTTAGATCTGGATCTGGCACGGAATATGAGGACGGCCGGACTTACTGTTCACCGCCGGAAGTCGAGGTCGCCGGAGATCCCTGTTCACCGGAAAAGGAGGAGCGGCTGGAGGAGTCGCCGTGGACTTGGCCGGCGTGGGGCGGCGCGATGGAGGCGGCGGCGGAGCAGCGGAGTCCGCGGCGAGGGGCGGCGGCGAGGTCCGGTGGTGGCGGCCGGCGTTGAGGCGGCGCGCAGGCAGCGGCATCCGGCCCGGAGGAAGGAGGCGGCGGGGCGAGGCGCGGGAGAGAGAGGTGGCGGCGCGGGCGGATCGGGCCTAGGGGGCCGGCTCCGGGCTCCCCAGCCCACGGCGGCGGCGAGGTGGCGGGTGCCACGTGGCGCTACGCGGTTGGCGGCGGTGGGATCCGGACGTTGTCCGGCTCGTCCGGACACATCCGGCGGCAGCGGAGAGGGATTTTTTTTAGGGTTAGGGGGGAGGGGATCCGCGAATTTGGAATGGGGGGTGTATTTATAGGCATAGAGGGAGCTAGGAGGCTCCAAATTGAGCACGGTTTGCGGCCACGCGATCGTGATCGAATGGCCTAGATGATGGAGCAGAGTTTGGTGGGTTTTGGGCCAAATTGGAGAGGTGTTGGGCTGCAACACACACGAGGCCTTTTTGGTCCCTCGGTTAACCGTTGGAGTATCAAACGAAGTCCAAATGATACGAAACTTGACAGGCGGTCTACCGGTAGTAAACCAAGGCCGTTTGGAAAGTCTCGGATACGGAAATGTTTAATCCCCACACACGAAAGAAAGGTAGAAATGGCCACCGAAGGACAACGAAGCGCCGGAATGCAAAACGGACAACGGGAAAACTGCTCGGATGCATGAGACGAACACGTATGCAAATGCAATGCACATGATGACATGATATGAGATGCATGACAACGAAAACAACACACAGAGACAAAGACCCGAACCCAAGAAAATAAATATAACTTAACGCCGGAAATGGCCAGAGTTGGAGTACAAATTGGGAAAGTTATATCCGGGGCGTTACAACACTCCACCACTACAAAAGGATCTCGTCCCGAGATCTAGGACTGGAAGAACGCCGTGTACTCAGAACGGAGGTGATCCTCGCGTTCCCAGGTAGCTTCACGGTCGGAATGGTGTGACCACTTGACTTTGAGGAATTTCATTGACTTGTTGCGAGTCTTGCGTTCAGTCTCTTCAAGAATAGCAACTGGGTGCTCACGATAAGAGAGATCTTCTTGGAGCTCAACGTCCTCGAAGTTGACTGTGCGGTCAGGAGTCTTCAAGCACTTTCGAAGCTGAGAGACATGGAACACATCATGAACATTTGCAAAGTTTGAAGGAAGCTCGAGTTGATAGGCGAGGTCGCCTCTCTTGCTGACAATCTTGAAAGGTCCCACGTATCTAGGGGCAAGCTTCCCTTTGATACCGAAGCGACGAGTACCTTTCATAGGAGAGACGCGGAGGTAAACATGATCTCCGATCTCGAAAGACAAATCATGGTGCTTACTATCATAGTAGCTCTTCTAGCGGGATTGGGCTGCTTTGAGGTTATCACGTATGACTTTGCACATTTCTTCTGCTTCTGTGATTAAGTCATTACCCAGCAGCTGACGTTCACCGGTTTCAGACCAGTTGAGAGGGGTACGGCACTTCCTGCCATACAGGATTTCAAATGGGGCCTTGCCCGAACTTGCTTGAAAACTGTTGTTGTAGGAGAATTCAGCATAAGGAACACAATCCTCCCACTTCATGCCGAAGGAGATCACACAAGCCCTGAGCATATCTTCAAGAATCTGGTTGACACGCTCGACTTGACCGCTTGTTTGAGGATGGAAAGCTTTGCTGAAGCGGATGTTGGTGCCCATGGCCTTCTGAAAAGAATCCCAAAACATGGAGGTAAAGATGCTGCCACGGTCTGAAGATATCACTTGTGGAATACCGTGTAGAGAGACAATTCGAGAGGTATAGAGTTCCGCCAATTGAGTTGCAGTGATCGACTCTTTGATAGGCAGAAAGTGAAACACTTTGGTGAGCTTCTCGATGACAACGAATATAGCATCATTGCCACGCTTGGACTTTGGAAACCCAGTCACGAAGTCCATTTCAATGTGGTCAAACTTCAATTCTGGAATGGCAAGAGGTTGGAGGAGACCTGCTGGCCTTTGGTGTTCTGCCTTCACCCTTCTGCAGACATCATATTCATTCACGAATTGAGCGATCTCGCGCTTCATTCAAGTCCACCAATAAGCTTGCTTGAGGTCCCGATACATCTTCGTGCTCCCAGGGTGGATGGAGAGGAGAGAATTGTGAGCCTCGTTCATGATCACTTTACGAAGTTCACCTTTGGGTACAAAAATTCGATCCTCGAAGAAGAGAGTGTCCTTGTCATCAAGGCGGTAGCACTTGTACTTGGACTGACTCTTGGCAATCCCAATCTTCACCTTTTTCACCATAGCATCAAGAAGCTGGGCTTGGCGAATCTGGTCTTCCAAGGTAGGAGAGACTTGCAGGTTGGTGAGGAAACCTTGAGGAACAACTTGCAGATTAAGTTTGCGGAAAGCTTCACAAAGCTCGGGTTGATAAGGCTTAAGAATCAGACTGTTGCAATATGCTTTCCTACTCAATGCGTCAGCAATCACATTGTCCTTGCCTGGAGTATACTCAATACTCGGATTATACTCTTGAATCATTTCGACCCATCGAGTTTGCCTGAGGTTGAGATTAGGCTGAGTGAAGATGTACTTGAGACTCTTGTGATCAGTGAAAATGTCCACTTTTCTTCCCAATAGAAGATGTCTCCAAGTCAAAAGAGCATGCACAACTGCTGCCAACTCGAGATCATGAGTGGGGTAGTTCTTCTCATTAGGCTTCAACTGGCGAGAGGTATAAGCAACAAGTTTCTTCTCTTGCATCAAAACTGCGCCAAGACCTTGGAGAGAGGCATCACAAAAGACCTCGTACGGTTTGTATTCATCAGGCGGAGTCAGAACTGGAGCAGTGATCAATTTCTCTTTCAAAGTGTTGAAAGCAATATCACACTCCGGAGACCAAATGTACTTGATGTGCTTCTGAAGAAGATTAGGGAGAGGCTTCGCGACCTTAGAAAAGTTTTCAACGAATCTTCTGCAATAGCTTGCGAGACCGAGGAAGCTGCGGAGTTGCTTCACTTTTTGAGGAGATTCCCAATTAACAATTGCAGACACCTTCTCAGGATTCATGGCAATGCCCTTGGCAGAGATGATATGACCAAGATAAAGAACCTCATCGAGCCAAAATTCACACTTGGAGAACTTGGCATAGAACTGATGTTCCCTGAGCTTATCGAGCACCAAACGCAAGTGCTTGGCATGATCTTCCTTGTTCTTTGAGAAAACCAGAATGTCGTCGAGATAGACCAAAACAAAGTCATTGGTGAAGGCTTTGAAGATGAAGTTCATCATGCGAGAGAATGTCGGAGCAGCGTTGACAAGGCCAAAAGACATGACAGTGTATTCATATGAACCAAAGCTTGTCCTGAAAGCTGTCTTGGGAATATCTTGCTCACGAATACGAATCTGATGATAACCCATACGGAGATCAAGCTTGGAGAATACTTGAGCACCTTTGAGTTGTTCGAACAGCTCATTGATGTTGGGAAGTGGGTATTTGTTCTTGATGGTCTTCTTGTTCAATGGATGGTAATCAACACAAAGTCGGTCCGATCCATCCTTCTTCACAAAAAGAACACCACAACCCCACGGAGAAGAACTAGGCGGGATGAGACCCATTCTCTCTTGCTCATCGAGTTGCTTCTTCAGCTCCTTCAACTCTTCAGGTCCGAGCTTGTAAGGACGTTTGCACACAGGTTCCGTGCCGGGCTCAAGAATAATAACGAATTCAACTGGCCGGTGCGGAGGCATTCCTGGAAGCTCTTCTGGAAAGACGTCTTGATATTCGCAAACGACTGGAATTGGTGAGATAGCATCCAGTTCACCCTTCTCATTGAGAGAAAACAGACGGATGGTATTATCCCGAGCGGCAAAGACAATAACATCCTCAAACGAATGAGTCAATTGAATCTGCCTGGTTGCACAATCAAGCTGAGCCTTGTGCTTAGAAAGCCAATCCATCCCGAGAATAAGATCAATATCCGAGTTACCAAGGTTCATTGGAGAAGCCAGAAACTTGAAATCACCCATCATGATAGAGATATCCGGAACTTCGTAGTTAGCAAGCAAGCATCTACCTGGAGAGACAACTGCTAATGGCTTATGCATAACTTGAGAAAACCACCCATGCTTAGATGCAAAAGGTCTCGAGATAAAACAATGCGATGCACCAGTGTCAAAAAGAACTTTTGCAGGAACATCGTTAACAGGAAGGTTACCCATCATGACATCTGATGAATCCTCTGCCTGAGCTGCATTCACCATATTGACCTTGGCGTACTTGGGGTTATGCTTGACCACAGCTGTACTTGCCGATCTTACAGGAGGAGGAGGAGGAAGACGCCTCTGGTTGAAACACTTGTTGGCATAGTGACCCTTCTTTGGCACTTGTTGCACGTGACCTCTGAAAGCGGATGGTGGTACGGAGCACTCGATCTTGGAGGTTGAGACGAAGACTTGTTTTGAAAGCCAGGGTTGGGTGGGTGGGAAGAACCACTGCCACTTTTGCTCTTCTGCTGATACGGCTGATGGAACGGAGGAGGAGGAAGCCAATACTTCTGCTGCTTGGCCACTTGAGTAGAGGAAGAAGGAGTAGCATCTCTGACTCGCTTCTTGGAAGCATCACACCTCAACTAAGCAGCCTCTTGATTCAGTGCCATGTTGTAGAACTCATCGTATCTCAACGGCTCAAAGAGGACAAGAGCGAGCTGAATTTCTTCTCTGAGACCACCCCTCAACTGGTATATCATGCTCTTCTCATTAGGGACGTCCTGCTTGGCAAAGCGGGCAATCTTCTGGAACAACTTGTTTAGTCATAGACAGACAAAGAGCCTTGCTTCAAGTTGCGGAATTCCTCACACTTACTTTCAACCACACTCTGAGGGATGTGATGAGCTCGGAAATCTTGGCGGAAATCATCCCAAGTGATGAGACGTCCACCTCTAGAATCCTTGCACTGCTGGAACCATTCTGCAGCTTGATCTTTGAGTGGGAAGGAAGCGAACTTGACGAAATCTTCAGGCCTGACGTTGCTGCACTCAAAATGCTTACCCAGATCCACAAGCCAATCGTCAGCATCGGATGCCTCAACACAATTGCTGAACGTCTTTGGCCCATTAGAAAGGAACTGGTTCAGTGTAGCAAAATGATTCCGATTGTTTCTTTGATTCCCTTGACTGCCTTGATTGCACTGTTGGAGAATTTGCATGATCAACTGTGTGTTTGCATTGGTTGCGGCCATCACAGCTTGCCATGCCTCCGGAGGAGGTGGAGGTGGTGGCAGATCAGGATTCGGAGTCGTGCGCGTTGGAGGAGCCATCCTGAAGAGGTTGACATCCATTAGCACATTGATAGACAAATATTGAAGCTGAATCCAACGGAATGAAAATTGCAACATAAAGTCTTCACATCCGAACAAATGAACGAATGCATTTCTCTTGAAATGGTCACATATCCATAAATTGAGAAGCCATGTAGAATGAAGGTAGATAAAAAATCAACAAGGTACGGATCAAGAACGAATAATTGGTAAGAAATCCCAATCTCAAACCAATATCCGTGGAAGAAGAACTAGAGCTACGAGAATTCCCACCTATGAAACTCCCGAACCTTTCCGGTTATGCAATCAGGTGTTGGGGATACAGGGGAAGCATAATATCTCACCCAAACTAGCAATACCTACATCCAGTTGTATCCATCCTTCAACACATAACCAAGAAAACTTCGGAAACCATCTACCTCAACCTTCGAAAAGCATCGTTATACAAGTTATGGCGATACTCCCGAACTCCCACCCCAGTACTGGGTGGCGTCGAGGTTATCTCACCAACGAACTACATAAAAGAGATTTTCGATGTCGGCGAAAATATCTCAGGTATTCCAGAATTGCAACGATAAAATTATGATGACAACACCTCAGAGCTCAACTCCCCGGGACACTTCCACTAAACCCCTGACAGGAGGCACCAAGACAATGTTCTCATCAAAAAAGCATCGGAACGATTGCAAGATACCCGTGTGATCCTAAAAAAATTTTTTAGTGAAATTTGAGAAGAGAAGAGTCAAAACTCTACGTCAGGATGCCTTACCAGAGCGATGAGGAGACTGGGAAGTAAAAAGAATTCCTAAAATCTCCGATATATAATTCCTAAATGACTCAAAACATTTTTCTAGACACAACTCGGCTGCTAAAAACGATCAAGCAATGGGGCTCCTAAGGTTGGGAAGGCTCTGATTACCAACTTGTAACGCCCTTGATGCGGCTATAGCTCCCACGTGTCGAGGCACGACTTAGAGACATAACCGCATTGAAAGCAATGTCGCAAGTTAGGCAATCATCACAACATCCCATGCAATATATAGAATAAAAGGGGAGATACATAGTTGCTTACACTCGCCACGTCAATCAAAGTACATAAATAACATACATCATCCAAACACTCATGGCCCGACTACGGCGCCAAAATAGAAGAAAACCCAACATGCGACACGGGCCCAATCACCCCCAACTAGGCACCACTACTGATCATCAGGAAAAGACACATAGTATCGCTGAGAGTCCTCGTCGAACTCCCACTTGAGCTCGTACTCGTCACCTGGAGCGGAATCACCTGGACCTGCATCTGGTATTATAGGAATCTGTGAGCCACAGGGACTCAGCAATCTCGCACCCTCGCGATCAAGACTATTTAAGCTTATAGGAAGGGGTAAGGCAAATATATGTGTAGTTGCAGCAAGCGACTAGCATATATGGTGGCTAGCTTATTCGCAAAAGAGAGCGAGAAGAGGAGGCGAAGCGCGAGCGAGAATCTAGAGAGAGCAACCTGCGCAAACATAACTCCAACACCGTGTCCACTTCCCGGACTCCGCCGAGAAGGGGCCATCACGGTAACACACTCGTTTGATTCATTTTAATTAATAAAGTTTAAGTTATCGACAACCGGACATTAACAAATTCTCATCTTCCCATAACCGCGGGCACGACTTTCAAAAGTTCAATCCCTGCAGGGGAGTCCCAACTTAGCCCATGACAAGCTCTCACGGTCAACGAAGGAATAGACCTCCACCCGAGACATTCCGATCAGACTCGGTATCCCAGTACAACAAGACATATCGACAGGTTAAAACAAGACCAGCAACACCGCCCGATTGTGCCGACAAATCCCGATAGGAGCTGCACATATCTCTTTCTCAGGGCACACTCAGATTGTTCTAAACTTTCGGTAGGCCAGCCCAGAGTTGCCCCTTGGTAGCCACCGCGCGCTGACAGTTTGGACAACACTCAGAGGAGCACTGGCCCGGGGGGGGGGTGACCCTTGAGTCTGCAGAACCCAAGGGAAGAAAAAGGCTAGGTGGCAAATGGTAAAACCAAGGTTGGGCATTGCTGGAAAAACTTTAATCAAGGCGAACTATCAAAGGGTTCCCATTATAACCCAACCGCGTGAGGAAAGCAAAATCCGGGAACATAACACCGATATGACGGAAACTAGGGCGGCAAAAGTGGAACAAAACACTAGGCGAGAGGCCGAGCCTTCCACCCTTTACCAAGTATATAGATGCATTAAGATAACATAGCAATATAATGATATCCCAACAAGTAAATAAATGTTCCAACAAGGAACGGCTCCAATCTTCACCTGCAACTAGCAACGTAATAAGAGGGGCTGAGCAAAGCGGTAACATAGCCAAACAATGGTTTGCTAGGACATGGTGGGTTAGAGGTTTGACATGGCAATTGGGAGGCTGGCAAGCAAATGGTAGGCATCGTAGCATTGGCATAGCAAAAGAGCGAGCAAACTAGCATAGCAAAGATAGTAGTGATTTCGAGGGTATGATCATCTTGCCTGCAAAGCTGTCAGAGTTGACTGGATCCTCAAAAGCAAACTCAATGGGCTCCTTGTTAGCGAACTCGTCTCCCGGCTCTACCCAAACAAGACAAACAAGCAACAAGGATACAATCAACCAGGTGCAAGGATCAATTAATAAGATGCAATGATGATATGCTATGCGGGATGCGATGCGGGATACAAAATGCAAGATATGACAGAAATGCATGAACCTGGCCTCAACTTGGAAAACCAAGTGTGCCACTGGAAAGATGAGATGAAATCGCTTGAAAACGACATATAGAACGCCGGAATCGGAGTTACGGTTTGGAAATGGCAAGCAATTCAAAATTGGCACCGGCCTGCGATTTACAGCAAGTAGGCATCTAAATGCAATGAAATGAACATGCTACAGCACTCAAACATGACAACAAAATACATGACAGGGAAGCACTCAAGATGCTTAACAAAATACTAGCACTGAGCCACGGCCAAATCATCCATTAACAGGTTGAAACAAGCATGGCAAAAACGCAAATGGTAAACAGATCTCAGACTTAGTGAAATTAACACTTGTCTGAAATTTCAGATCATATAGCCCTCTTCGGAGCAACAAAACAACACGCTATAGGACCTGATTATGACAAAGAAGAACATGGCATGGAGCTACTCAACAAGCTTAACAAATTTCCCTTAGTGACCTTGAGCCAAAAGGGAACGGAAAAAATACTAACAAGCACACGAACATAGCAAAAACATAATCAGTTTTCAGACTTAGTGAAAACTGACACATGCTGAAATATAACTCACGAAGGCATGTTAACGAGCTCGATGCACTCACTACGGAGCAAGTCATGGCAGGACAAGCATACATCCATTAAGAAGGCACAAAATGCAAGCTATACATGGCAAGAACAAATCATAGCATGCACGGATCAACTACAACAACATCGGCAAAATCGCAAACAAGTTGACGATCTGCCCAGATCCACAACGAAGCAAAAGTAGAGCTCGATTCACTCAAGCTAGGTTGTTCCATAATTGCAAACAAAGACATGGATGGATAGAGAACTACAATATTAACAAAACTCCTTTAATGATCATCCTCAAAAGAGGCCCCATCACTAGGAAACAGCATGAACATATGGCATCGTGAACTAAACAATCACAGGACTTAGTGAAAATACTATGTCCCTGAAAACAGATTTACCGGGTGCCTCACTTTGCAAGCTTGCAAATAGGCACCACACACATCACAAAAATACATGGGTTGCACCTCTGGAAAGATGACAAAACCCTTAACAAAACATATATAGGACTCCTGGGCATATCATGCACACAAAAATTATGGCAAAAATGACAAAAGTCTAAGATGAACTAACAGATCTGACAATTAACTCACGAAGCCCTCTTCTAACAGCATTTCGGGCATCAAGATGAGCTCAAACGAAGATGATGCAATGGAATGAAATGATGTACTCTCTGAGACGAACATTTTGATATGCTGTATGCCCAAAACGGAGCTACGGATGCGGAGATATCACAGGTCAAAGTTAGCACAAAAATTAGGTTCGGAGGTAAAAGTCAACCCTCAGATTTTTAGATCTGGATCTGGAACGGAATACGAGGACGGCCGGATTTACTGTTCACCGCCGGAAGTCGAGGTCGCCGGAGATCCCTGTTCACCGGAAAAGGAGGAGCGGCCGGAGGAGTCACCGGGGACTTGGCCTGCGTGGGGCGGCGCGATGGAGGCGGCGGCGGAGCAGCGGCGTCCGCGGCGAGGGGCGGCGGCGAGGTCCGGTGGCGGCGACCGGCGTTGAGGCGGCGCGTAGGCGGCGGCGGCCGGCCCGGAGGAAGGAGGCGGCAGGGCGAGGCGCGGGAGAGAGAGGTGGCGGCGCGGGCGGATCGGGCCGCGGGGGCCGGCTCCGGGCTCCCCGGCCCGCGGCGGCGGCGAGGTGGCAGGTGCCACGTGGCGCTGCGCGGTTGGCGGCGGTGGGATCCGGACGTTATCTGGCTCGTCCGGACACGTCCGGCGGCAGCGGAGAGGGATTTTTTTTAGGGTTAGGGGGGAGGGGATCCGCGAATTTGGAATGGGGGGTGTATTTATAGGCATAGAGGGAGCTAGGAGGCTCCAAATTGAGCACTGTTTGCGGCCACGCGATCGTGATCGAATGGCCTAGATGATGGAGCAGAGTTTGGTCCTTTTTGGGCCAAATTGGAGGGGTGTTGGGATGCAACACACACGAGGCCTTTTCGGTCCCTCGGTTAACCGTTGGAGTATCAAACGAAGTCCAAATGATACAAAACTTGACAGGCAGTCTACCGGTAGTAAACCAAGCCGCTTGGCAAGTCTCGGTCCAATCCGGAAATGTTTAATCCCCACACACGAAAGAAAGGTAGAAATGGCCACTGGAGGAGAACGAAGCGCCGGAATGCAAAACGGACAACGGGGAAAATGCTCGGATGCATGAGATGAATACGTATGCAAATGCAATGCACATGATGACATGATATGAGATGCATGACAACGAAAACAACACACGGAGGCAAAGACCCGAACCCGAGTAAATAAATATAACTTAACGCCGGAAATGGCAAGAGTTGGAGTACAAATTGGGAAAGTTATATCCGGGGCGTTACAGTCAGCTCGGCTCTGGCCACTATCTTCAACGAATGCGGGAGGACGACGGCCTGGCCCGCGTCTCACTTCTCCATCGACAGGATAGTCACCGAGGTCTAGTATTTCGCTGACGCCCTGTGGGCGGGTCTGGTTCCCCCCTTTTCTGATTTCTTCAACTCCGTGATTTCCCACTATCAGATCCACATGATGCATCTGGGTCCTGAATCCATCACCCTTCTTTTGGTCTTCGCCTTTGTTTGCGAGGCAATGATGGGCATCCTTCCTTCGGTTGCCTTGCTGCGCCACTTCTTCTCTCTGCGCCTTGTCGACCCTACCCAATGTTCGGCGTGTGTGAGCTTCGCTGTCACGTCTGAGACAGCGGCCTCAGGGATTGACTTCAGGCTCCCTCCGCCTGTGGCTGGGTTCCGTGAGCAGTGGCTCTATGTGGATGTAGGGGTGCCCAGCCCCCTGCTATCGGAGCCAACTTCGCCTGCTGTCCCCAATTCGGGCTGGGGCCGGAGACGCTTGAGAGCCCCCGGCTCGTCTTCGTCTGGCACCGCTTCGCGTTCTTGAGGTCGCTTGGCGTGACAGCGCCCAAGGTGGTGAAGGAGTTCCTGCTACGCCGCGTTGCTCCTCTCCAACGCCACTCCCGCCGGATGTGGGCCTTCACCGGCCATGATGATCGTATGAGGCTCCACGAAGAGGACCTGACGCCTGAAGTGCTGAGGACAGCGCTCTTGATCCTGACTGGGGACCCCAACCCTGGCAGCATCCAGCAGGGACGGGCCTTGCTGTACCTCTGCCAGAACAGGGGCGATTTTGTGAATCAGATGCCTATCTTTGATGAGTGGGGGTCGCGCCCCGCCGGCCTCCAGGGGCCTCGCAAGAACCCAGTGATGGTGACTGCCCTTCCTGTCGGCCAAGGCGACTCTTCCTCAAGTGGCAGAGCAGGGAGGCATGAGGCGCTAGAGGCCGAGGGGGCTCCCGGCGGGGTGACAACGCCGGGCAATGCTCATGAGGGAGCAGCTCTTGGGGCCCGTGCCGCTGAGGCTGAGGGTGGCAAGCAGCTGCCCTCAGCGCCTGCGACTGAGGCCGCTGAGACTCAAGCTGCTTCTCTTGGCGAGGCGATTGGCAGCGCGCATCAGGCAGGCGCCCCCGACGCGGATCGCCTTGACGCTTCGTCTTCGTCGCAGGTTGATCCCTGCGCTCAACTCTTGGGCCGCTTCCGCATGGACTTTGAGGCCCTCCGGAAGAGAAGGGTGGCCCTGGGCGTCGATTACCCTTGTCGCCTGCTGAAGCGTAGGAAGTACTTCGCCACTGATGAGTAAGTCTTCTCCTTTCCCAACTCCCGATCCTTTTGTTGCTTTTACTGATCCTTGCTCCGCAGGCCCCTTCCAGCTGAGCTCGCGGAGAGGGCTGAGGTGCCGTCCCCCTTGGCTTCGCCCCCTCCATCGTCCTCAAGCGCTCCGAGCAGTAGAGCCCTTGTGGTGAGGGCGATCAGAGGGGCAAACCGTCCCGAGGCGCATCATGGCCCTGCGCACCTCGTCATCCTCCTTCGCGGGCCTTCTCGTGGCATAGCCAGCCTGCCGTGGGCTTCTCGCCTGGTCGTGGACTGCGATTGGCTGAGGCGCTCCCTGCGCTCTTCATCTGGGGACGGGCTGGCTCCAGGCCGGGCTTCTGGCGTGGCGTGCCCGGCCGTCGCGAGAGTGCCAGCCCCCAGCCCCCTGCCCGGAGGGGGAGTGCTGATTCGTGGCCCCCGGCGCTTGCTTGGGGCAGATGATGGTGTGGAAGACGTGCTCAAGCACGCCCAGGAGCGTCGCGCTCTTCACCAAGGATTCCTTCGAAGGGCGGCTGACGCGGTGAGCCTGCTTGGTGAGGAGCTTGATGATGAAGACGCGCGCCTTGAGGCCGAGGGCCTGCGCCTGGCTGCAGAGAGGCGCGAGCTGGAGGGCGCCATCGCCCTTGCGCACCGTCAGCGTGATCTTGACGACGCAGAGGCCAAGGTGTCGCTGGTGGCCTCTCGGGAGGCCCGATATTGGGCCGCTGAGGAGGCCCGGGAAGCTGACTGGCGGCAAGATGCGGTGGAGGAGCGGGCTCGGGAGCTCCTGGCCTGGTGCCACTCACTGGAGGAGCACGTGGAGCTGCGCGAGGCAGCCCTCGCGTCGATGAAGGTGGCCTCTGGCGACCCAGCAGAGCTCCAGAAGCATGAGGAGGCACTGACGCTGGAAGCCGCCGAACGTACCCGCGAGTACGAGCGTCTGGAGACGAGGGAGCGCTTGGTGACGCAGGCGGAGGATGATGTCGCTGCACGGGAAGCCCGTGTCCTGGAGGAGGTCGGACGTCGGGTGGCGATGGCGCGCTTGAACCTCGAGCACGAGTTCGAGGAGAGGCTGGGGTTGATCCAGGCCGAGGCTGAAGGTAGGACTGCTGCCTTGAGGGCCAAGCTGGAGGAAGCGACGCGGCGGGCCGATGCTTTCCGGGCCGCCCTTGAGGTAGCGCAAGGGGAGTCAACCACCTCCCAGGCCGAGGTGCTCCTTCTTCGCCAGCGGGTGGAGGAGGCTGAGGTCGTCACCCGCCAGAATGCGGATGAGATACGTCAGCGGCGGATCCTGGAGCATGAGCACGGCCCCATGCTCACCATGCTTCGGGAGAGAGCCAACACAGCCTTGGGCAACATCTGCGAGGCGGCTGTTGGCGAGCCGCACGCAGTCAACTACGCCGACAACCTTCAGTTCTTCACCGACGTGGTGACGCAGCTGGAGGCGTGGTCGATCATGGCTGACAGGTTGGTGGAGGAGAGGAGCCGCGCCCTGCTCGGGCGAGCCTTTTCTCGCGTCTTCAGCCATCTCCGGAACATGGATCCCCACTTCGATTTCGACGTCGCCATCGCCCCAGTCCCCCAGGCCGTCTGAGATGACCTGGCGCACTGGGTGGAAGACAATGTGGATGCTCTTGTCAGGGCCTTCGCTTCAGACAACAATGGCGTGATCGTGGCTACCGACGAGGGCGGTGTGGTGAACGGCCATGCTGCTGCTGGTGGCGACGCAGACAGCGATGGCGAGTCCAGCGATGCCAGCAACGGTTCGGGTGGTGCTCCTGAGGACGCATTGGGGGATTTATCCGACTGATTGTGCATCGTTCCTGCTTCCTTACCCTGCATGAATTAGTAGACGTTACATTGCCCATGCGCCCGCGCCAAGTGGTTGGCTTAAGCGACGCGCTGGTCGGCTAGTTTACCTTTGTCCCGTGCGGGCCCTGAGTTAGCCTGTGGGAGGCTGTGGTGTCCCGAGTGTTCCCTGATCGAATCTGTAGGATCTGTAGTTAAAAAACCCTCCTGAGAGGACATGGTGGCGGCAGTCTGGGCGACGCGCAAGCTGGGCCTGACCCGGCTCGCGAGGGGCTCACGAGGGGAGGCAGCTGAGGCGAAGTGGTAATCAAAACGCGAGAAATTGCTCGAACGAGACTAAGCACCCCTTCCCCGAACACACGCAAATCTCAAATTCGAATCCAACTTAAATCCAGCGGGGGAAAGTGACAACCAAAGGGAAAAGCAATGAAAGCCGACAAAAGGCCGCGTCCAGCACCTAATCTAGTCTTGGACGTCTTCTCACCAGCGCGGAGCTAAGTGCTGCCACTGGGCATGGGAGGGAGCCCCAGGGCCTGAGGCCGGCACCCCTGAGACTCCGGGGCGTGTACAGCCCCACTCATTATTACGTGAGAGTGTCACGGGGTAGCGAGCTTCACACGCACTGGGCCTTCTTCACAGGTACCGGCCTTGCTTCATATCGCCAGGCGAGGGCCCCGACTTGCGCCACACTCTAGTGCCATCAACGACGACCGAAAACCAGGACGCCGCCGATGGGGTAGAGCGTTCGCCAGTGGTTCCCCCGACGACCATGGGTCCTCCGCCAGGGGCAGGCCCTGAGGCACCTCCCCAGTAGAGGGCCTACCTCCTGAGAACACCTTGCTCCGAACGCCGCAGTGGTGATGTCGGATCTTGGCCCCTCTCCTGCAGCCCCCCGCGCCCTCCTCCTGAGGGGTAGGAGACTGTGGGAGCGGGGTAGCTGCTCGCTGTGGCTACCTGCACCTCCTGCGATCCATGATTAGCGTATGCCTTCCCCTGAGGAATTAGCGGTACCCGATAATCGCTGCCTCCAGCGTGGCCGGTTGGATTGTCCCGGGGCTCCTGGAAGAGCTCGACTTCTGGTGCCTCGTCCCCCCAGCTTGGGCGGAGGAGCGAGCCTTGTTCGCCCTCGTGAGGGTGCCCTTGGTCCATCATGCGGGGCACGTATTCTTCTGGCGCCGTCATCCCAAAGGCCACGCCATAGTGCTCCGCGTGCCATGCAGCTCTGCTTGACGCGCCCACCGTGGGGTGGTAGCGTGGCTGTCCACTGGGGCCGTGGGTCGCGTCGAGTCCTTCTTCTTCACGGACCAGGAGCGGGGGCAGCGCCGCCGCCGGTCCGGTGCCGACAGCTTCGCTGGCGTTGGAGTAGCCTTGGAGCCCACGGGCGCGCGCGGAGCCCCGGCACGGGCCGCCCTAGGCTTGAGATGGGAGCTGGGTGTAGAAGGGGTGAGCCCCCGAGGCGACGAAGCCTAGGAGCTCTGCCACCCGCTCCACCAGCACGTCGCGGCTGCCCTCCAGCAGCCTGCACTACAGCAGCTCTCGGGCCACCGTGAGCGCGGCCATCGAGTTCGCCTGCTCCCGGCGGGTGTACGGTGTCGTGGTCGCGGCGTGATTGGAGGCCCTTGCTGCCCACCGCGCCTGCCGCGGTGTGAGAGCTGTCGAAGCCTGTCCGCGTTGCCCGCGACCCGCAGCACCCTGCGGACCGCGAGATGCCTGGGGCATGGGGTCACCCGGGGCGAGCGGCTCTGCGCTGGCGGGCCACGCCGCCCAAGGATCTGGGTTGCCCGCTTGGTCGCCGGACATGGTGATGACGACGCGACGGGACACGAAGCGGTAGAAAGTGGATTCCGGCGCACCCCTACCTGGCATGCCAAATGTCGGATTTCGGGTTCCGGCAGACCCTTGAGGTTCGAACACAGGGGTGCGCACGGAGATTTCGCCTTCTACCTACCTGCGCCCCACCGCCATGCTAAGATCTATGGAATGGAAAGAACAGCACAAGAGACACAGAGTTTATACTGGTTTGGGCCACCGTTGTGGTGTAATACCCTACTCCAGTGTGTGGTGTGGTGGATTGCCTCTTGGGCTGATGATGATGAGCAATACAAGGAAGAACAGCCTCGCGAGGGTCTGTTCTTGGCTGAGGGGATGAACTGCTAGGAGGAGTTCAGTCACCCTTCTCTCTCTCTCTTCTCGATTCTCTCTCCGATTTCGATCCCTCTACCCTGTGGGTGACTAGTCCTATTTATAGGCAAAGGCCCTGGGCCTCTTCCCAAATATTGAGCGGGAAGGACGCCAACAATTGGCCATTTTGAAGGGGAACATCTGGTACACTTATCCTGACTAAAGTTGGTCCTCGCCTGCCAAAGGCTCTGGTGGTGATGCTGGCTTGGGCTCCAAAATGACTTCCTCCCTGTCGTTGGACTGGTCTTGGTCTCGTTGCACCGAAACGGGTGCCTTTGCTTGATGCTCTCGCCTGTGCTTGCTCCCTTTGCACCAAAGAGGAAAGGAGGACACTGCGCGGGCTGGCGCCCACCGGGAACCCTTGGTCGTCATGGCTTGCGTCACGGGCACCTTGTGAGGTACCCCGCCTTGATCTCTACGCCTCCTCGCGAGCCAACCTGACGAGGCCGTGCCTGAGGAATCTCCGTGTCTTCCGCCCCACGAGGCTTGACCCCTCGCGAGGGTCTTGGGTCTGTGTTGATGAAGATGGGCCGTGCTGGGCCCCTCCTCGAGCCACGCCGCAGGCAGGCAAGTCTGAGGACCCCCGTTCCCAGAACGCCGGCAGCCGGATTCATCAGAGACATTAAACATCCGGACTAGCTAGCAAACCTGGTGATGGTACCAAAGAAGGACAAATCCTGGCGCTTGTGCGTCGATTTTAAGGACCTTAATAAGGCCTGCCCAAAGGATCCCTTCCCCCTCCCCCGCATAGATCAAATCATCGATGCTACCGCAGGACAAGATTCATTGTGTTTCCTCGATGCATGCTCCGGCTACCATCAAATCAAAATGGCAGAGCCAGACCATGCCGAAACGGCATTCATCACACCATACGGCCCATTCTCCTTCAACACAATGCCCTTCGGGCTAAAAAACGCCGGTGCAACATATCAGCGCATGATTCAGACATGCCTAGCAAACCAGATCGGCAAAACAGTGGAGGCATACGTGGATGACATGGTCGTTAATACCAAGCATGTCGAAACTCTAGTAGACGACTTGAGGCTCACATTCGACAACCTCTGAACATATGACATCAAGCTCAATCCGGAAAAATGCGTTTTCGGCGTACCAGCAGGAAAGCTCCTATGATTCATTGTCTCCAGTAGAGGTATTGAAGCCAATCCGGCCAAAATTCGAGCAATGGCACAGTTGGCTACCCCAACAAACCTCAAACAAACACAAAAATTAACTGGATGTGTGGCGTCTCTAAGCCGCTTTATCTCCCGCCTGTGAGAAAAGGCATTACCCCTTTATCGCCTCCTCCGGCGCACCGAACACTTTGAGTGGACGGACGCCGCCACAGCCGGACTCAACGAAATAAAGGCCATATTGGCAACAAACCCAGTCCTGGCCGCGCCAAACATTGGTGAACCAATGCTATTATACATTGCGGCAACTCATCAAGTAGTAAGCGCAGTGCTTGTCCTTGAGCGAGAAGTGGACGGACACAAATTTCCCCTTCAAAAGCCGGTTTACTACGTGTCCACTGTCCTTACTCCATGCAAATCACGGTACCCACATTATCAAAAGGTAGCGTATGCGGTATTCATGGCATCCCGGAAGCTGCGGCACTACTTTCAAGAGTGTTCGATAACGGTGGCCTCGGAAATACCACTTAACGATATTATAAACAACCGTGACGCGACGGGCCAGATTGCCAAATGGGCCATTGAGCTCCTTCCGTTCGACATAACTTACAAGCCACGGTGAGCTATTAAATCGCAAGTTTTGGCTGACTTCGTCGCTGAATGGACGGAAGCCGAACTCCCTAAAGAGTACTGCACATATTCAAACTGGATCATGCACTTTGACGGCTCCAAAATGTTGGCTGGTCTAGGGGCTGGTGTCGTTTTGACATCCCCAACAGGAGACACCATTCAATACGTACTACAGATAATGTATACGGACTCCAACAACGCAGCGAAATATGAGGCCCTTCTACATGGTCTCCGGATGCCAGTATCCATGGGCATTCAACACCTAGAGGTGCGCGGGGATTCAAACCTGGCGATATCCCAAATAAATGGAGACTTTGATGCCAGGCATCCATAAATGGCGGATTATCGCAATGCCGTCCTAAAAATGTCAGCTCGGTTCGAAGGGCTTGAATTTCACCATGTGGCCCGGGAAAACAATCAGGCGGCGGATATCCTCGCCCGCATTGGCGCCAAACGTGACGCGGTCCCTCCCAACATTTTTCTGGAAAGGATTTTCAAGCCATCCGTAGCATGGGAAGGGGACACCTTGCCGACTTGGTGTCCATAGTACGAAAGTACTGTGCGATGGAAAGCGCCTGGAAAACCGAAATAAAATTTTGGGATAATCCGTCCTTGAATACAAACCTAGTCCGAAATAAAAGGGTGCACTATCACAATACACATGGGTTAACTACCAAAAAGCAAAGGCCCTCTACGGGGCAAGGAACCGTACTGGAGGGATGGCTCAACGGACGCTGCAAAATTCATAGTACAGCGGATGCGACACCAACGCACAGCCTTAGAGCATGCTGGATACTCCGGCAGGTGGCCAAAAGAGGTGAGGATCTACTCCTTCCAAAAACCACAAAGCACCACCCCGAGAACAACAATACAGTCTTAACGGTCTTCGAGACCTTCGCGTCAAATAATAGACGGAAGCGAACACTCCGCAGCATGTCTGAAATCTGCCACATAGCAGAAACAAATCCTTGGAGCGACACGGCCATTACCTTCAATGCCAGTGACGAACCTAAATTCCAAACAGCCCGAGTACCAGCCGCACTTGTCCTCAGTCCAATCGTGGACGGCTTTCGACTCACCAAGGTACTCATGGACGGAGGCAGCGGATTAAACCTCATCTATTAGGACAGGAGGCGTTTACAATCTTCCGGTAAATAGACTGGAGCCACATTAAGCAAAGCACCACAACCTTTAGAGGAATCATCCCCAGTCGGGAAGCCAGCTGCGCTGGAAAAATCACACTAGACGCGGTATTCGGCATGCGGATAATTACAGGTCCGAAGAAATTACATTCCAAGTGGCCCCGTTCAGCAGCGGATACCATGCTCTATTAGGACAGGAGGCGTTTACAATCTTCCAAGCGATACACCATTACGGATACATGAAGCTCAAAATGCTCGGGCCCAATGGAATCATCACTCTTGTTAGGGATCCGGACATAGCACTCCGCGCCGAAAATAAGACAGCTGCACTGGCCCTTGAGGCACTATCTGAAGCCCTAGCGGCCAAAGAACTAACTGCGCTGCGCTCCACGGTGAACAAGGTGGACGAAATAGTCAAATTCCAAGTCCATCCAACGGACCCTACAAAAACAGCTTCCATCGGGGCACAATTAAACCCTGATGTCGACGCCGCACTGCGAGAAATCCTACGCGAGAACTGGGACATTTTTGCCTGGCACCCTTCAGACATGCCAGGAATCCCACGTAGGCTGGCTGAACACAGCCTAAATATCCTAAAAGGATTCAAGCCAGTCAAACAGGCTCTTCGACGTTTCTCCGAGCCTAAAAGACAAGCCATGGGAGACGAACTAGCCAAGATATTGGAGGCTGGATTCATCAGAGACATAAAACATCCAGACTGGCTAGCAAACCTGGTGATGGTACCAAAGAAGGACAAATCCTGGCGCTTGTGCGTCGATTTTAAGGACCTTAATAAGGCCTGCCCAAAGGATCCCTTCCCCCTCCCCCGCATAGATCAAATCATCGATGCTACCGCAGGACAAGATTCATTGTGTTTCCTCGACGCATGCTCCGGCTACCATCAAATCAAAATGGCAGAGCCAGACCAAGCCGAAACGGCATTCATCACACCATACGGCCCATTCTCCTTCAACACAATGCCCTTCGGGCTAAAAAACGCCGGTGCAACATATCAGCGCATGATTCAGACATGCCTAGCAAACCAGATCGGCAAAACAGTGGAGGCATACGTGGATCGGCAAAAGAGCTCAGCCCTCTTATAGCGTTGCTAGTTGGAGGTGGAGATAAAGTTTGTTCCATGTTGGAACATGGATATGTTTGGCATATCACAATATCTCTTATTTGATTAATGCACCTATATACTTCGTAAAGGGTGGAAGGCTTGGCCTTATGTCTGGTGTTTTGTTCCACTCTTGCCGCCCTAGTTTCCGTCATACTGGTGTTATGTTCCTTGATTTTGCGTTCCTTACGCGCTTGGGTTATAATGGGAACCTGTAACGCCTTCGATGCGGCTATATCTCCCACGTGTCGAAGCATGACTTAGGGGCACAACCGCATTGAAAGCAATGTCGCAAGAGAGGTAATCTTCGCAAACAACCCATGTAATACATAAGGGAAAGAGATACATAGTTGGCTTACAATTGCCACTTCACACAATACATGAATAAAGAATTACATCATCCAGATACAATCAAGGTCCGACTACGGAACCAAAATAAAAGAAGACTACCCCAAATGCTACACAGATCCCCGATTGACCCCAACTGGGCTCCACTACTGATCACCTAGAAACGGAACAACATAAAGGACAAGATCTTCTTCGAGCTCCTCCTTGAGCTTGGTTGTGTCATCTGCACGGTTCAACGGCACCTGCAAGCTGGTTTTGGAAGTAACTCTGAGTCACGGGGACTCAGCAATCTCACACCCTCGCGATCAAGACTATTTAAACTTATGGGTAAGGTAAAGGTATGAGGTGGAGCTGCAGCAAGCGACTAGCAAGTATGGTGGCTAACATATTCGCAAAAGAGAGCGAGAAGAGAAGGCAAAAGCACGGTCGAACAACTATGATCACGAAGTGATCCTAGAACAACCTACGTCAAGTGTTACTCCAACACCGTGTTCACTTCCCAGACTCCGCCGAGAAGAGACCACCACGGTTACACACGCGGTTGATGTATTTTAATTAAGATCAACTTCAGGTTTTCTACAACCAGACATTAACAAATTCCCATCTGCCCATAACCGCGGGCATGGCTTTCAAAAGTTCAAAACCATGCAGGGGTGTCCCAACTTAGCCCATCACAAGCTCTCACTGTCAACGAAGGATATTCCTTCTCCCAAGACAATCCGATCAGACTCAGCATCCCGGTTACAAGACATCCTCGACAATGGTAAAACAAGTCCAGCAAAACCATCCGTTGTGCTGACAAATCCCGATAGGAGCTGCACATATCTCGTTCTCAGGGCACACCGGATAAGCTAAGCGTACGGGAGCCAACGTAACCCAAGTTGCCAAGGGACGGCCCCGCACAGTGCTCTGGGTTGGACCAACACTTAGACAAGCACTGGCCCGGGGGTTTAAAATAAAGATGACCCTTGGGCTGGCCTAATCCAAGGGAAAAAGAGGCTAGGTGGCGAATGGTAAAACCAATGTTGGGCCTTGCTGGAGGAGTTTTATTCAAGGCAAACTATCAAGGGGTTCGCATTATAACCCAACCATGTAAGGAACGCAAAATCCGGGAACATAACACCGATATGACAAAAACTAGGGCGGCAAGAGTGGAACAAAACACCAGGCATAAGGCCGAGCCTTCCACCCTTTACCAAGTATATAGATGCATTAATTAAATAAGATATATTGTGATATGCCAACAGAATATCCATGTTCCGACATGGAACAAACTCCAATCTTCACCTGCAACTAACAACGCTATAAGAGGGGCTGAGCAAAGCGGTAACATAGCCAAACAACGGTTTGCTAGGACAAAGTGTGTTAGAGGCTTGGCTTAACAATATGGGAGGCATGATAAGCAAGTGGTAGGTATCGCAGCTTTGGCATAGCAAAAGAGCGAGCAACTAGCAAGCAAAGATACAAGTGATTTCGAGGGTATGGTCATCTTGCCTGAGATCCCGCAAGGAAGAAGAACAAGTCCATGAAGAAGACAAACAGACGTAGTCGAACGGATCCTCACAAACGTGACGTTACCAGATTACCGAGAAGAAGCAACACCGGAAAGAAGCAAGCAACATAGTCAACAATCATCACATAAGCATGGCACGATGCGCAAACAAGTATGATGCATGTCCGGTTTAATGAGGCATGGCATGGAAAAATGCACAAACAATCCTACAAATTAAGTGGAGCTCAACATGCAACTCCGTTGCATATTGAGGAAACACCACATTCAAGTTATTTAGTTCGATCTCGTTTATGTACCCAACAACATTAAATGTTGTTAAACATGGCAAGTGGGTGAAGCAAAGTAAAACTACATATCTAGTCAACTTTAAATGAGGCCGGAAGCAACGAACAACAATTCCGGTAAATCCCCATATGCATATATTGGTTTGGTACTAATCTGCCCTAAACACAATTTTAGAATTATTAAACATGCAAGATGATGCCACCATATTAAACTAGGCAAAATTCTACCCCATTTACATATAAAGTTTATTAAATTCCGAGTTACGGTTATTAAGTTATGAAATAAAGCATTTTAATATAGCCTAGGAGCAAATTAATGCAAACATCATTTTAAACATTTTAAACATAGATGAAAGATGGATATTATGAAACTAGACAAAATTCTAAGCATTCCTCATATATAAAGCATTTTAAACCGATGCACCGTTAGGGAGTTATTAAATGCATGAAGGATGAGGGGTTTTCTGCAAATATGTAAATCCTGGAAAAAATAGACAAACTCCTCCATAACAGAAAAAAACAAGGCAGGCCAAAACTGAACCGGCTGGGCTGCGCTCCACGGGCTGAGGCCCAGGACGGTGGGGGATTGAGAAGCGGCTGGGCCCTGGCAAAGAAGCAGGCTGGGCCTGTTGCTGGACTCGGGCTCTGTTTGGAGAGACATGGAAGGAGCGGGTCCATGGCGCGGTCAACCGA
The DNA here is from genome assembly GCF_003073215.2 of Triticum urartu. Lineage (NCBI taxonomy): Eukaryota > Viridiplantae > Streptophyta > Magnoliopsida > Poales > Poaceae > Triticum > Triticum urartu. The sequence goes on from NC_053024.1 coordinate 330,120,183, forward strand.
GGATCAGGGGCGCTGGCTGCGTGCGTCTTCGATTCAGAGGAAACAGGGCGCGGCGCAAGTCTCAAACGACGGCGGCGGCAGCAGGAACTCCGGACGGCGAGGCGCAGCTTGAGGATGCGGAGAAGAGGGACTTGGGGACGAGCGAAGCATGAGGTGGCTGGCGTTGCAGGAATCTGCAGCAGGTAAGGCGGCTCCATGGCCTTTGGCGGGGCGACGAGACTTGATGCCGGATGGCGACGCAGCAGGAGCTCGCCGGATCCGCCTGATCCGGGTGAGGCAGCGGCAGGGGAGGCCTAAAACGGGCAGGACGATGGCGGGACACCTAGATCCGGCGGCCATGGGGTCCCTGTACAGGGCTGGAGATAGAGATAGGTTAGAGGAAGGAGGAGAAGGAGATGGCCAGGGAAGGAGGAGCAGGGCGGCGGGATCCGGCCTGGGAGGTCCTCCAGCGAGGCTTGCCGGCGACGGAATGGCGAGAGACGACCGAGACGACGGGGATGAAGTCCAGCGGTGGGGATCGGGGACTCCAGCGGGAGGTTGCAGGGAGCTGCGGGATCGAGGTTCCCCTGCTTGAGCTCCTGAGCGCGTGCTCGCGCACGAGAGCAAGAGGAGGCTGGGCCTCGGGTGGCTGGATCAGGGCCAGAGGCGCTACTACGCAGGGAGGCCGCCGGTTGCCTTGATGGGGAAAACGAGGAAGGAGAAGGCGGCTTCGGTTGGTGGAAATGGATTAGGAGGGATCTCGAGGTGGATGGCGGCAGCTCGACGGTACAAGTCCCTATATTTTAGGGTTTGTCCAAAAAGATTAGGAGTGGAGTATATATAAATCACAGATTAGGTTAGGGGCTAACTCGGTCCTCCGATCGCAATTGGACCATCGCAAATAAATAGCTAGGGATTCCAAATAATAAAACGGTGATATTTTGTAGTTGTTAGGGGATGTTCCGGACCCAACGGTGATGACTCCCCGGGTCGGGTTCGGGACAACTTCCAGACGCGCGCGAGGGCTCCGATGCACTGGGCAAAGAGGGGTAGGCTGGGCCTAGGTGGACTGTGGAAAGCGGGTTGGTCTGAGAGAAAAAGGGAGATATCCAGCCCGGCATGATTTCCGGAGACCGAAAACGTCCGACGTTTTGACCGGCTATACTGCCGCTATAGTTATCCGTTGGGGCATCAAACGATCTCCGAATGCAATGAAACTTGACAGTCGGTCTATCTACACTATAATAAGACGACACGTCAACTCTCATCCCATTCTGAGAACATTTTCCGGCCACTTATAAAATACTATTTCTGACATGCAGCGGGCGCGTTCAAGTGTGGTTGGGCTCAAAACAGACAACGGACGGAACTGGGGGAACCCGTACGGATGCAAGTTTGAAAACATGATGATGCAATGTGGATGATGACATGACAAGATGCAACACGCAAGCGAATGACATGGCAACGACAAGGAATAACTGGAGCACACCTGGCACATCGATCTCGGGGCGCTACAACACTCCACCACTACGCGAGGATCTCATCCCGAGATCTAGAATGGCACCGGAGGGAAAAACGGAATAGAAAGAGAAGAGGTAAAACTAAGTTGCTTCCTTTGACAAATGAGTGAGACCAAAGATCCTTGAAAAGGTTAAACCATTTCGAGAAAAAAATACAACAGAGATAAACGAAGTTGAAAACACTCCGTTAGAAAAGAGGAACAAGGAAGAGAAAATTCGAGTAGCACTCCGGTTGAGAAGTGATGCAAGACTTGATAAGGCGAAAAGAACTTGTGCAAAAGGGGTACAACACTCCGGTTAAATGGATAGGCATGAAAAGAACATGATATTTGCCAAAACGAGATGACGGGTGAAAGAACAACAACGCAATGCCTCCGGAACGAAAGAATAGAAGATAGGTAATTGACATAGGAGAAATGAGGAGAAAATGCCAACATCTGCCAAAAAAGAGCTTGAGAAGGCATCTTTAGGAGAAGGGTCTTACGGAGTTGTTGGAAAAAAACCAACAACGAAAAGAGTAAGCTTGTAGTGGGCTTATGGAGAACATCTCAAAACTATGAGGTGAAAATTCTGCCACTAACGGAAAACAATGGATTTGAATTGATATCAACAAGGAAACGAGAAACTTATACCACCGGAAGGATAAAAGAACATGGGTCAATTATAAGCACCATAATAGCAACAATCCTTAGAAAAAGCTTTAGGTGAAATATAACCCAAGATAACTCCAACGAAGAGGTTGATGGATTTAAAATACCTCATTCTTAACAACATGTGAATCATGAAGCATGAACTCAAATTATCAAGAATGATGTAATACCACCTCCAATGATACAGAAGAAAAGAATTGCACTCCAGATTGCAAAATGAAGAATGCTTGAGCTCCTTAAAAGAATCTTGATGAAAACTTTGAGAAGGAATTAAATCCTTGATGAACCATCGTGTAGAACCTTCATGAAGAACTCCGGTAACAAAAAGGATGATGAAGATGAAAGGAAATAGCGGTTGAAAAACACAAGGTGAAGCCTTCCAATGATTTAGATGGATCTCCTTGATGAAAAAAAATGAGAGAGCTTGGAACTCCAGGAAAAGAAAGATTAACAAATGAGATCAAGAATTTTGATGAACCTCCGGAATAAGGAATTAATCACTTGGATGAACAAGAACAAGAATTACGTTATGCGTATCCTTCACCAATTTAAATTGATGACAAGCAACGGATTTGACATAGTAGTTATTCTCGTAGAAAGGATTAAGATAGATATTGCGCAAACTTGGAAAGGTCTTCGACGGACCACCGGAAGGATTGAAACAACGAACAAATTGATATGATAACCAAGGAAGAGAATTCTTGAACGAACCACCGTAAGAATTAAAAAATGATCGAAATAAGGAATGAATCTCCGGTAAGAATTAGCAAATGAACGAAGATGTTTGAGAGAATTTAGATCCATGAGAACGAAGAGATTACGAGCTGATTTGAGAGTCCTTGATTTAAGCACCGGTATGATTTTGGAGAATGATAGCTGAATGCTGAGAATGAATAATGCTGAATTGATGGCCTCCGGAGAATCAAACTGAAAAGGCACCTGAATTGCTTCGGAAGGAAGAAAATAATTGTCACAATCGAAAACACTTAAGAAAGGATGGCATGATGCTAGAACCATGAATCTTGAAGCGAATGGAACAAGATATGGAGGAAAAATCTTCTTTGGTCTTCAAATGTTGATAACGACGATGAGAAACACCACCAAGAATTATTTAGGTACTCTGGAATTAAAATTGGAAAGGTTGAACCAACAATGAAAAGAATTTGAAAGATCTAGGAGAAAGGCAATTGACTGATGATAATTCATTCTTACGTCAAACTTCGAAATGAATTTGAAAAGCTCCAAGAAAATAAGAAGAGTCAGGTAAGATCCTGGGAAAAGACCTGTGGGTTAGGGCCCACTCAAGAGAAACACCATTGAAATGATTTAAAAGAGAGGTTGCACCGGTTGAATTAAATGGCTTGAATGTGATAACAACCTCGAAATAGGTTGAACGGATCTTGAATGACAAGACGAGTCTTCTGAGATATCTTTAAGGCACCCGAACAATAGAATAGCGAGAAATGGATGATTATGAGGTGCACCGGTATGAGAAGGAATCTGAAACGAGGAAAAAGATATGATCGACAAAACTTGAATTGGTTCCATCGGAGAAGAAAAGAATGAATAATGATGAACTTGAGGCTCCGTTAGTATCTTCATAAGAATCACCGGATAAGAATATTGACGGAAAAGGATGGAGAGACTTCACAAGAATAAAAGGATACTTGATTAAGAAATCTGAGTCCTTAAAGAAACAAGGGTGGGAGGGAGGGAAAACAAAGGGAACTTGGAGACGGATGAAAACAAACACCGTTTAGAAGAAACTGATACTTGATCTTGCGGATGTTGAAATGATCGGATCCACTTGAAGAGAAACACACCGGTGAAAAGGAGTGATATGGCGATCTCGATTATCGAGAAGGATTAGTATTCACATCATAGTATGAGAACACCGCTTAGGAAAGGTATGGGATCAACATTTGACTTCGAAGCAACTTGAATACCACAACTCAAAACAAAACAAAGGATTGGCTTGCAAAATAAGCCGGAACAAACATATGATAGAGATTTCGTCCAAAGTTTTCGTGGTGGGGCCTACATGGGCTTGATCGTACAACACCATCTTGTACAAGGCCGTGCACATGACATACGAAGCTTCCCCGAGTCGGCATAGCCAAGGACTCTTTAAGACACAACGAGACCACTGTAAAACCAATCGTGAATAGGCGGACCACTAGACGTCGAACACCAATTTCATATCATACATCTTTCGGAAAGATATCCTAAGAGCTACTTGAATTCCCACTTATAAACTCCCGAAATTTTCCGGTTATGCAATCAGGTGTTGGGGATACAGGGGAAGCATAATATCTCACCAAAAAATAGCAAATCCTACATCCAGCTGTATCCATCCTTCAACACATAACCAAGAAACCTTCGGAAATCATCTACCTCAACCTTCGAAAAGCATCCGTTATACGAGTTATGGCAATACTCCCGAACTCGTGCCCCAGTACTGGGTGGCATCGAGGTTATCTCACCAACAACTGCACAAAAGAGATTTTCGATGTCGGTGAAACTCAGGTATTTCAGAATCTCAACGATAAAATTGTGACGACAACACCTCGGAGCTCAACTCCCCGGGACACTGCCACAACCCCTAAATGTCAGGAGGCACCAAGAACAATGTTCTCGTGACAAAACCATCGGAACAATTCCAAGATACCTGCGTGATCCTAAATTTATTTTAGTGAAATTTGAGGAGAGAAGAGTCAAAACTCTACGTCAGGATGCCTCACCAGAGCGACGAAGGGACTGAGGAGTAAAAAGAATTCCTAACTCTCCGATATATATAATTCCTAAATGACTCAAAACATTTCTAGACTCAATAACACCAGCGATTCGATCAAGAAGGGGGGCTCCTAAGGTCGGGGATGGCTCTGATTACCAACTTGTAACGCCCTCGATGCGGCTATATCTCCCACGTGTCGAAGCACGACTTCGAGGCATAACCGCATTGAAAGCAATGTCGCAAGAGAGGTAATCTTCGCAAACAACCCATGTAATACATAAGGGAAAGAGATACATAGTTGGCTTACAATCTCCACTTCACACAATACATGAATAAAGCATTACATCATCCAGATACAATCAAGGTCCGACTACGGAACCAAAATAAAAGAACACTACCCCAAATGCTACACAGATCCCCGATCGACCCCAACTAGGCTCCACTACTGATCACCTAGAAATGGAACAACATAAAGGACAAGATCTTCTTCGAGCTCCTCCTTGAGCTTGGTTGCGTCATCTACACGGTTCAATGACACCTACAAGCTGGTTTTGGAAGTAACTGTGAGTCAAGGGGACTCAGCAATCTCACACCCTCGCGATCAAGACTATTTAAGCTTATGTGTAAGGTAAAGGTATGAGGTGGAGCTGCAGCAAGCGACTAGCAAGTATGGTGGCTAACATATTCGCAAAAGAGAGCGAGAAGAGAAGGCAAAAGCATGGTTGAACAACTATGATCATGAAGTGATCCTAGAACAACCTACTTCAAGCGTTACTCCAACACCGTGTTTACTTCCCGGACTCCGCCGAGAAGAGACCATCACGGTTACACACGTGGTTGATGTATTTTAATTAAGATCAACTTCAGGTTTTCTACAACCGGACATTAACAAATTCCCATCTGCCCATAACCGCGGGCATGGCTTTCAAAAGTTCAAATCCCTGCAGGGGTGTCCCAACTTAGCCCATCACAAGCTCTCACGATCAACGAAGGATATTCCTTCTCCCGAGACAATCCGATCAGGCTCGGCATCCCGGTTACAAGACATCCTTGACAATGGTAAAACAAGTCCAGCAACACCGCCCGAATGTGCCGACAAATCCCGATAGGAGCTGCACATATCTCATTCTCAGGGCACACCGGATAAGCTAAGCGTACGGGAGCCAACGTAACCCAAGTTGCCAAGGGACGGCCCCGCACGGTGCTCTGGGTTGGACCAACACTTGGAAAACCACTGGCCCGGGGGTTTAAAATAAAGATGACCCTTGGGCTGGCCAAACCAAAGGGAAAAAGAGGCTAGGTGGAGAATGGTAAAACCAATGTTGGGCCTTGCTGGAGGAGTTTTATTCAAGGCGAACTGTCAAGGGGTTCCCATTATCACCCAACCGTGTAAGGAACACAAAATCCGGGAACATAACACCGATATGACGGAAACTAGGGCGGCAAGAGTGGAACAAAACACCAGGCATAAGGCCGAGCCTTCCACCCTTTACCAAGTATATAGACGAATTAATTAAATAAGATATATTGTGATATCCCAACAAAATATCCATGTTCCAACATGGAACAAACTCCAATCTTCACCTGCAACTAACAACGCTATAAGAGGGGCTGAGCAAAGCAGTAACATAGACAAACAACGGTTTGCTAGGACAAGGTGGGTTAGGGGCTTGGCTTAACAATATGGGAGGCATGATAAGCAAGTGGTAGGTATCGCAACATAGGCATAGAAAGAGAGCGAGCAACTAGCAAGCAAAGATAGAAGTGATTTCGAGGGTATGGTCATCTTGCGTGAGATCCCGCAAGGAAGAAGAACAAGTCCATGAAGAAGACAAACGGACGCAGTCGAATGGATCCTCACAAATGCGACGTTACCGGATTACCGAGAAGAAGCAACACCAGAAAGAAGCAAGCAACATTCATAGTCAACAATCATCATATAAGCATGGCATGATGCGCAAACAAGTATGATGCATGTCCGGTTTAATGAGGCATGGCATGGCAAAATGCACAAACAATCCTACAAATTAAGTGGAGCTCAACATGCAACTCCGTTGCATATTGACGAAACACCACATTCAAGTTATTTAGTTCGATCTCGTTTATGTACCCAACAACATTAAATGTTGTTAAACATGGCAAGAGGGTGAAGCAAAGTAAAACTACATATCTAGTCAACTTTAAATGAGGCCGGAAGCAACGAACAACAATTCCGGTAAATCCCCATATGCATATATTGGTTTGGTACTGATCTGCCCTAAACACAATTTTAGAGTTATTAAACATGCAAGATGATGCCACTATGTTAAACTAGGAAAAATTCTACCCCATTTACATATAAAGTTTATTAAATTCCGAGTTACGGTTATTAAGTTATGAAATAAAGCATTTTAACATGGCCTAGGAGCAAATTAATGCAAACATCATTTTAAACATTTTAAACATAGATGAAAGATGGATATTATGAAACTAGACAAAATTCTAAGCATTCCTCATATATAAAGCATTTTAAACCGATGCACCGTTAGCGAGTTATTAAATGCATGAACGATGAGGGGTTTTCTGCAAATAAGAAAATCCTGGAAAAAATAGACAAACTCCTCCATAACAGAAAAAAACAAGGCAGGCCAAAACTGAATCGGCTGGGCTGCGCACCACGGGCTGAGGCCTAGGACGGTGGGGGATTGAGAAGCGGCTGGGCCCTGGCAAAGAAGCAGGCTGGGCCTGTTGCTGGACTCGGGCTCTGTGTGGAGAGACATGGAAGGAGCGGGTCCATGGCGCGGTCAACGCGAGGATCAGGGGCGCTGGCTGCGTGCGTCTTTGATTCAAAGGAAACAGGGCGCGGCGCTGGTCTCGAACGATGGCGGTGGCAGCAGGAACTCCGGCCGGCGAGGCGCAGCTTGAGGAGGCGGAGAAGCGGGACTTGGGGACGAGCGAAGCATGCGATGGCTGGCATTGCAGGAATCCGCAGCAGGCAAGGCGGCTCCATGGCCTTTGGTGGTGCGATGAGACGTGATGCCGGATGGCGACGCGGCAGGAGCTCGCCGGATCCGCCTGATCCGGGTGAGGCAGAGGCAGGGGAGGCCGAAAACAGGCAGGACGATGGCGGGGCACCCAGATCCGGCGGCCATGGGGTCCCTGTAGAGGGCTGGAGATAGAGATAGTTTAGAGGAAGGAGGAGAAGGAGATGGCCAGGGAAGGAGGAGCAGGGCGGCGGGATACGGCCTGGCAGGTCCTCCAGCGAGGCTTGCCGGCGACGAAATGGCGAGAGACGACTGAGACGGCGGGGACGAACTCCAGCGGTGGGGATTGGGGACTCCAGTGGGAGGTTGCAGGGAGCTGCGGGATCGAGGCTCCCCTACTCGAGCTCCTGAGTGCGTGCTCGCGCACGAGAGAGAGAGAGGAGGCTGGGCCTCTGGTGGCAGGATCGGGGCCAGAGGCGCTACTACGCAGGGAGGCCGCCGGTTTGCTTGATGGGGAAAACGAGGAAGGAGGAGGCGGCTTCGGTTGGTGGAAATGGATTAGGAGGGATCCCGAGGTGGATGGCGGCGACTCGACGGGACAAGTCCCTATATTTTAGGGTTTGTCCAAAAAGACTAGGAGTGGAGTATATATACATCACAGATTAGGTTAGGGGCTACCTCGTTCCTCGGATCGCAATCGGACGATCACGAATAAATAGCTAGGGAGCCTAAATAATAAAACGGTGATATTTTGTAGATCTTAGGGGATGTTCCGGACCCAACGGCGATGACTCCCTGGGTCGGGTTCGGGACAACTTCCGGACGTGCGCGAGGGCTCCGATGCACTGCACAAAGAGGGGTAGGCTGGGCCTAGGTGGACTGTGGAAAGCGGGTTGGTCTGAGAAAAAGGGAGAGATGCAGCCCAACACGATTTACGGAGACCGAAAACGTCTGACGTTTTGACCGGCTATATTGCCGCTATAGTTATCCGTTGGGGAATCAAACGATCTCTGAATGCGATGAAACTTAACAGTCGGTCTATCTACACTATAATAAGACCACACGTCAACTCTCATCCCATTCCGAGAACATTTTCCGGCCACTTATAAAATACTATTTCCGACATGCCGCGGGCGCGTGCAAGTGTGGTTGGGCTCAAAACGGACAATGGATGGAACTGGGGGAACCCGGACGGATGCAAGTTTGAAAACATGATGATTCAATGTGGATGATGACATGACAAGATGCAACACACAAGCGAATGGCATGGCAACGACAGCGAATAACTGGAGGACACCTGGCACATCGGTCTCGGGGCGTTACAGAACCCCTTGACAGTTTACCTTGAATAAAACTCCTCCAGCAAGGCCCAACCTTGGTTTTACCATTTGCCACCTAAGCCTTTTTCCCTTTGGTTCAACAGACTCAAGGTTCATCTTTATTTTAAACCCCCGGACTAGTGCTCCTCTGAGTGTTGATCCAAACTAGAGTCCTTTGCAGCGCCCCCTCGGGGAAACTCGAGGTTTGGTTTTAGTGGTACGGAGAGCTCATCCGGTGTGCCCTGAGAACGAGATACATGCGACTCCTATCAGGATTTTTCATCACATCAGGCGGCTTTGCTGGTCTTGTTTTACCATTGACGAAATGTCTTGTAACCGGGATTCCGAGTCTGATCGGGTCGTCCTGGGAGAAGGAATATCCTTCCTTGACTATGAGAGCTTGTGATGGGCTAAGTTGGGACACCCCTGCAGGGTTTTGAAATTTTGAAAGCCGTGCCCGCGGTTATGGGTATATGGGAATTTGTTAATATCTAGTTGTAGAAAACCTGACACTTAACTTAATTAAAATGAATCAACAGCGTGTGTAACCATGATGGTCTCTTTTCGGTGGAGTCTGGGAAGAGAACACGGTCTCGTGTTATGCTTGAACGTAAGTAGTTTCAGGATCACTTCTTGATCTTTATAGCTTCTCGACCGTGCTTTGCTTCTCTTCTCGCTCTCATTTGCGTAAGTTAGCCACCATATATGCTAGTGCTTGCTGCAGCTCCACCTCACTACATTTTCCTACCCATAATCTTAAATAGTCTTGACCACGAGGGTGTGAGATTGCTGAGTCCCCGTGACTCACAGATACTTCCAAACCGTTGCAGGTGCCGATGATACCAGTGCAAGTGACGCAACCCAGCTCAAGGGGGAGCTCGATGAAGATCTCGGTCGTTGTTTTTTTGTTTCCTTTAGATCAGTATTGGAGCCCAGTTGGGGCGATCGGGGATCTAGCATTAGGGGTTGTCTTTCTTTATTTGCTTCCATAGTCGGACCTTGATTGTATTATGGATGATGTAATGCTATATTTATGTATTTTGTGAACTGGCGATTGTAAGCCAACTCTTTATCCCTCTCTTATTCAGTACATGGGATGTGTAAAGATTACCCCTCTTGCGACATGCCTACTATGTGGTTGTGCCTCTATGTCGTGCTCCGACACATGGGAGATATAGCCGCATCATGGGTGTTACAAGTTGGTAATCAGAGCCTTCCCCGACTTAGGAGCCCCCTGCTTGATCGGATCGTTGACGTTTTTGAGTGTAGAAAAAAAATGTTTCGAGTCTTATAGGATTATATATATCGGAGAGTAGGATTCTTTTTACTCCTCAGTCCCTTCGTTGCTCTGGTGAGGCCTCCATGACGTAGAGTTTTTGACTCTTCTCTTCTCAAATTTCACTAATTTTTTTTAGGATCATGCAGGTATCTTGGAATCGTTCCGATGGTTTTGTGACAAGAACATTGTTCTTGGTGCCTCCTGACATTTAGGGGCTGTGGCAGTGTCCCGGGGAGTTGAGGACCGAGTGTTGGAAATATGCCCTAGAGGCAATAATAAAAGCATTATTATTATATTTCCTTATTCATGATGATTGTCTTTATTCATGCTATAATTGTATTATCCGGAAATCGTAATACATGTGTGAATAACAGACACCAACATGTCCCTGGTAAGCCTCTAGTTGACTAGCTCGTTGACCAACAGATAGTCATGGTTTCCTGACTATGGACATTGGATGTCATTGATAACGAGATCACATCATTAGGAGAACGATGTGATGGACAAGACCCAATCCTAAACATGGCACAAGATCGTATAGTTCGTTTGCTAGAGTTTTTCCAATGTCAAGTATCTTTTCCTTAGACCATGAGATCGTGTAACTCCCGGATACCGTAGGAGTGCTTTGGGTATACCAAACGTCACAACGTAACTGGGTGACTATAAAGGTAGACTACGGGTATCTCCGAAAGTGTCTGTTGGGTTGACATGGATCAAGACTGGGATTTGTCACTCCGTATGACGGAGAGGTATCACTGGGCCCACTCGGTAATGCATCATCATAATGAGCTCAAAGTGACCAAGTGTCTGGTCACGGGATCATGCATTACGGTACGAGTAAAGTGACTTGCCGGTAACGAGATTGAACGAGGTATTGGGATACCGACGATCGAATCTCGGGCAAGTAACATATCGATTGACAAAGGGAATTGCATATGGGGTTGATTGAATCCTCGACATCGTGGTTCATCCGATGAGATCATCGTGGAGCATGTGGGAGCCAACATGGGTATCCAGATCCCGCTGTTGGTTATTGACCGGAGAGTCGTCTCGGTCATGTCTGCTTGTCTCCCGAACCCGTAGGGTCTACACACTTAAGGTTCGGTGACGCTAGGGTTGTGAAGATATGTATATGCAGTAACCCGAATATTGTTCGGAGTCCCGGATGAGATCCCGGACGTCACGAGGAGTTCCGGAATGGTCCGGAGGTAAAGAATTATATATAGGAAGTGCTGTTTCGGCCATCGGGACAAGTTTCGGGGTCACCGGTATTGTACCGGGACCACCCGGAAGGGTCCCGGGGGTCCACCGGGTGGGGCCACCTATCCCGGAGGGCCCCATGGGCTGATGTGGGAAGGGACCCAGCCCATAGTGGGCTGGGGCGCCAACCCCCAAGGGCCCATGCGCCTAGGGTTGGGGGGAACCCTAAAGGGGGGCGCCCCCTTGCTTGGGGGGCAAGCCCCCCACCCCTTGGCCGCCGCCCCCCTAGGAGATCCCATCTCCTAGGGCCGGCCACCCCCCTTGGCACCCCTATATATAGTTGAGGAGAGGGAGGACTTAACACCACAGCCCCTGGCGCCTCCCTCTCTCCCCGTTACGTCTCTCTCTCGTAGTATAGGCGAAGCCCTGCTACTGTGACACCCTGCATCCACCACCACGCCGTCGTGCTGCTGGATCTTCATCAACCTCTCCTTCCCCCTTGCTGGATCAAGAAGGAGGAGACGTCTCCCGTGCCGTACGTGTGTTGAACGCGGAGGTGCCATCCGTTCGGCGCTTGGTCATCGGTGATTTGGATCACATCGTGTACGACTACATCATCACCGTTCTTTGAACGCTTCCGCATGCGATCTACAAAGGTATGTAGATGCATCCGATGACTCGTTGCTAGATGAACTCCTAGATGGATCTTGATGAAACGAGTAGGAAAATTTTTGTTTTCTGCAACGTTCCCCAACAGTGGCATCATGAGCTAGGTCTATGCGTAGTTCTTCTTGCGCGAGTAGAACACAATTTATTGTGGGCGTAGATTTGTCAACTTTGTTGCCGCTACTAGTCTTTTCTTGCTTCAGCGGCATTGTGGGATGAAGCGGCCCGGACCAACCTTACACGTACGCTTACGTGAGACCGGTTCCACCGACTAACATGCACTAGTTGCATAAGGTGGCTGGCGGGTGTCTGTCTCTCCCACTTTAGTTGGAGCGGATTCGATGAACAGGGTCGTTATGAAGGGTAAATAGAAGTTGACAAATCACGTTGTGGCTTTAACGTAGGTAAGAAGACGTTCTTGCTAGAACCCTAATTCAGCCACGTAAAACTTGCAACAACAATTAGAGGACGTCTAACTTGTTTTTGCAGCAAGTGGTTTATGATATGATATGGCCAAAGTTGTGATGAATGTTGAATGATCTATATGTGATGTATGAGATGTTCATGATATTGTAATAGGAATCACGACTTGCATGTCGATGAGTATGACAACCGGCAGGAGCCATAGGAGTTGTCTTTATTTTTTGTATGACCTGCGTGTCATTGAGAAACGCCATGTAAATTAATTTACTTTATTGCTAAACGCGTTAGCCATAGTAGTAGAAGTAATAGTTGGCGAGCAACTTCATGGAGACACGATGATGGAGATCATGATGATGGACATCATGGTGTCAAGCCGGTGACAAGATGATCATGGAGCCCCAAGATGGAGATCAAAGGAGCTATGTGATATTGGCCATATCATGTCACGTTTATTATTTGATTGCATGTGATGTTTATCATGTTTTGCATCTTGTTTACTTAGAACGACGGTAGTAAATAAGATGATCCCTCATACAATTTCAAGAAGTGTTCTCCCCTAACTGTGCACCGCTGCTAAAGTTCGTCGTTTCGAAGCACGCCGTGATGATCGGGTGTGATAGATCCTTACGTTCACATACAACGGGTGTAAGACAGTTTTACACATGCAAAACACTTAGGGTTAACTTGACGAGCCTAGCATGTACAGACATGGCCTCGGAACACAGAAGACCGAAAGGTCGAGCATGAGTCGTATAGAAGATACGATCAACATGAGGATGTTCACCGACGTTGACTAGTCCGTCTCACGTGATGATCGGACACGGCCTAGTTAACTCGGATCATGTAATACTTAGATGACTAGAGGGATGTCTAATCTAAGTGGGAGTTCATTAATTATTTGATTAGATGAACTTAATTATCATGAACTTAGTCTAAAATATTTTACAATATGTCTTGTAGATCAAATGGCCCACGTAGTCCTCAACTTCAACGCGTTCCTAGAGAAAACCAAGCTGAAAGACGATGGCAGCAACTATACGGACTGGGTCCGGAACCTGAGGATCATCCTCATAGCTGCCAAGAAAGATTATGTCCTACAAGCACCGCTAGGTGATCCGCCCGTCCCACAGAACCAAGACGTTATGAACGCTTGGCAGACACGTGCTGATGACTACTCCCTCGTTCAGTGCGGCATGCTTTACAGCTTAGAGCCGGGGCTCCAAAAGCGTTTTGAGAGACATGGAGCATATGAGATGTTCGAAGAGCTGAAAATGGTTTTTCAAGCTCATGCCCGGATCGAGAGATATGAAGTCTCTGATAAGTTCTTCAGCTGTAAGATGGAGGAAAATAGTTCTGTCAGTGAGCACATACTCACTATGTCTGGGTTGCATAACCGCCTGTCTCAGCTGGGAGTTAATCTCCCGGATGATGCGGTCATTGACAGAATCCTCCAGTCGCTCCCACCAAGCTACAAGAGCTTTGTGATGAACTTCAACATGCAGGGGATGCAAAAGACCATTCCTGAGTTGTTCTCAATGCTGAAATCAGCGGAGGTAGAAGTCAAGAAGGAACATCAAGTGTTGATGGTCAATAAAACCACTAAGTTCAAGAAAGGCAAGGGTAAAAAGAACTTCAAGAAGGACGGCAAGGAGGTTGCCGCGCCCGGCAAGCAAGCTGCCGGGAAGAAGCCAAAGAATGGACCCAAGCCCGAGACTGAGTGCTTTTATTGCAAAGGGAAGGGTCACTGGAAGCGGAACTGCCCCAAATACTTAGCGGACAAGAAGGCTGGCAACACCAAAGGTATATTTGATATACATGTAATTGATGTGTACCTTACCAGTACTCGTAGTAGCTCCTGGGTATTTGATACCGGTGTCGTTGCTCACATTTGTAACTCACAGCAGGAGCTGCGGAATAAACGGAGACTGGCGAAGGACGAGGTGACGATGCGCGTCGGGAATGGTTCCAAGGTCGATGTGATCGCCGTCGGCACGCTACCTCTACATTTACCTACGGGATTAGTTATAAACTTCAATAATTGTTATTTAGTGCCAAGTTTGAGCATGAACATTGTATCAGGATCTCGTTTAATACGAGATGGCTACTCATTTAAATCCGAGAATAATGGTTGTTCTATTTATATGAGAGATATGTTTTATGGTCATGCTCCTATGGTGAATGGTTTATTCTTTATGAATCTCGAACGTAATACTACACATGTTCATAATGTGAATACCAAAAGATGTAAGGTTGATAATGATAGTCCCACATACTTGTGGCACTGCCGCCTTGGTCACATAGGTGTCAAACGCATGAAGAAGCTCCATGCAGATGGACTTTTAGAGTCTCTTGATTATGAATCATTTGACACGTGCGAACCATGCCTCATGGGTAAGATGACCAAGACTCCGTTCTCAGGAACAATGGAGCGAGCAACCAACTTATTGGAAATCATACATACTGATGTATGTGGTCCAATGAGTGTTGAGGCTCGCGGTGGCTATCGTTATGTTCTCACCCTCACTGATGACTTGAGTAGATATGGGTATATCTACTTAATGAAACACAAGTCTGAAACCTTTGAAAAGTTCAAGGAATTTCAGAGTGAGGTTGAAAATCAACGTGACAGGAAAATCAAGTTTCTACGATCAGATTGTGGAGGAGAATACCTGAGTCACGAATTTGGCACACACTTAAGAAAATGTGGAATAGTTTCACAACTCACGCCGCCTGGAACACCTCAGCGTAACGGTTTGTCCGAACGTCGTAATCGCACTCTATTAGATATGGTGCGATCTACGATGTCTCTTACCGATTTACCGCTATCCTTTTGGGGCTATGCTTTGGGGACTGCCACATTCACTTTAAATAGGGCTCCATCGAAATCCGTTGAGACGACACCGTATGAATTATGGTTTGGGAAGAAACCTAAGCTGTCGTTTCTGAAAGTTTGGGGATGCGATGCTTATGTCAAGAAACTTCAACCTGAAAAGCTCGAACCCAAGTCGGAAAAATGCGTCTTCATAGGATACCCAAAAGAAACTATTGGGTACACCTTCTACCTCAGATCCGAAGGCAAGATCTTTGTTGCCAAGAATGGGTCCTTTCTAGAGAAACAGTTTCTCTCGAAAGAAGTAAGTGGGAGGAAAGTAGAACTTGATGAAGTATTACCTCTTGAACCGGAAAATGGCGCAACTTAAGAAAATGTTCCTGAGGTACCTGCAACGACTAGAGAGGAAGTTAATGATAATGATCAAGATACTTCTAATCAAGCTCCTACTAAAATTCGAAGGTCCACAAGGACACGTTCCGCACCAGAGTGGTACGGCAACCCTGTCTTGGAAATCATGGTGTTAGACAACGGTGAACCTTCGAACTATGAAGAAGCGATGGCGGGCCCGGATTCCGACAAATGGCTAGAAGCCATGAAATCCGAGATAGGATCCATGTATGAAAATGAAGTATGGACTTTGACTGACTTGCCCGTTGAACAGCGAGCCATAGAAAATAAATGGATCTTTAAGAAGAAGACAGACGCGGATGGTAATGTGACCATCTATAAAGCTCGACTTGTCGCTAAGGGTTATCGACAAATTCAAGGGGTTGACTACGATGAGACTTTCTCACCGGTAGCGAAGCTAATGTCCGTCCGAATCATGTTAGCAATTGCCGCATTCTACGATTATGAGATATGGCAAATGGACGTCAAAACGGCATTCCTTAATGGTTTCCTTAAGGAAGAATTGTATATGATGCAGCCGGAAGGTTTTGTCGATCCTAAGAATGCTGACAAGGTGTGCAAGCTCCAACGCTCGATTTATGGGCTGGTGCAAGCATCTCGGAGGTGGAACATTCGCTTTGATGAGATGATCAAAGCGTTTGGGTTTACACAGACTTATGGAGAAGCCTGCGTTTACAAGAAAGTGAGTGGGAGCTCTGTAGCATTTCTCATATTATATGTAGATGACATACTATTGATGGGAAATGATATAGAACTCTTGGACAGCATCAAGGCCTACTTGAATAAGAGTTTTTCAATGAAGGACCTTAGAGAAGCTGCTTATATATTAGGCATCAAAATCTATAGAGATAGATCGAGACGCCTCATAGGTCTTTCACAAAGCACGTACCTTGATAAGATATTGAAGAAGTTCAATATGGATCAATCTAAGAAGGGGTTCTTGCCTGTGTTACAAGGTATGAAATTGAGCTCAGCTCAATGTCCGACCACGGCAGAAGATATAGAAGAGATGAGCGTCATCCCCTATGCATCAGCCATAGGTTCTATTATGTATGCCATGCTGTGTACCAGACCTGATGTAAACCTTGCCGTAAGTTTGGTAGGAAGGTACCAAAGTAATCCCGGCAAGGAACACTGGACAGCGGTCAAGAATATCCTGAAGTACCTAAAAAGGATTAAGGAAATGTTTCTCGTTTATGGAGGTGATGAAGAGCTCGTCGTAAAGGGTTACGTCGACGCTAGCTTCGACACAGATCTGGATGACTCTAAGTCACAAACCGGATACGTGTATATTTTGAATGGTGGGGCAGTAAGCTGGTGCAGTTGCAAGCAAAGCGTCGTGGCGGGATCTACATGTGAAGCAGAGTACATGGCAGCCTCGGAGGCAGCACATGAAGCAATATGGGTGAAGGAGTTCATCACCGACCAAGGAGTCATACCCAATGCGTCGGGGCCAATCAAACTTTTCTGTGACAACACTGGAGCTATTGCACTTGCCAAGGAGCCCAGGTTTCACAAGAAGACAAGGCACAACAAGCGTCGCTTCAACTCCATTCGTGAAAATGTTCAAGATGGAGACATAGATATTTGTAAAGTACATACGGACCTGAATGTAGCAGATCCGTTGACTAAACCTCTCCCTAGAGCAAAACAGGATCAACACCAGAATTCCATGGGTGTACGATTCATCACAATGTAACTAGATTATTGACTCTAGTGCAAGTGGGAGACTGTTTGTTGGAAATATGCCCTAGAGGCAATAATAAAAGCATTATTATTATATTTCCTTGTTCATGATAATTGTCTTATTCATGCTATAATTGTGTTATCCGGAAATCGTAATACATGTGTGAATAACAGACACCAACATGTCCCTAGTAAGCCTCTAGTTGACTAGCTCGTTGATCAACAGATAGTCATGGTTTCCTGACTATGGACATTGGATGTCATTGATAACGAGATCACATCATTAGGAGAATGATGTGATGGACAAGACCCAATCCTAAACATAGCACAAGATCGTATAGTTCGTTTGCTAGAGTTTTCCAATGTCAAGTATCCTTTCCTTAGACCATGAGATCGTGTAACTCCCGGATACCGTAGGAGTGCTTTGGGTATACCAAACGTCACAACGTAACTGGGTGACTATAAAGGTATACTACGGGTATCTCCGAAAGTGTCTGTTGGGTTGACACGGATCAAGACTGGGATTTGTCACTCCGTATGACGGAGAGGTATCACTGGGCCCACTCGGTAATGCATCATCATAATGAGCTCAAAGTGACCAAGTGTCTGGTCACGGGATCATGCATTACGGTACGAGTAAAGTGACTTGCCGGTAACGAGATTGAACGAGGTATTGGGATACCGACGATCGAATCTCGGGCAAGTAACATACGATTGACAAAGGGAATTGTATACGGGGTTGCTTGAATCCTCGACATCGTGGTTCATCCGATGAGATCATCGTGGAGCATGTGGGAGCCAACATGGGTATCCAGATCCCGCTGTTGGTTATTGACCGGAGAGTCTCTCGGTCATGTCTGCATGTCTCCCGAACCCGTAGGGTCTACACACTTAAGGTTCGGTGACGCTAGGGTTGTTGAATATGTATATGCAGTAACCCGAATATTGTTCGATTGGCAAAAGGAATTGTATATGGGGTTGATTGAATCCTCGACATCGTGGTTCATCCGATGAGATCATCGTGGAGCATGTGGGAGGCAACATGGGTATCCAGATCCCGCTGTTGGTTATTGACCGGAGAGTCGTCTCGGTCATGTCTGCTTGTCTCCCGAACCCGTAGGGTCTACACACTTAAGGTTCGGTGACGCTAGGGTTGTGAAGATATGTATATGCAGTAACCCGAATATTGTTCAGAGTCCCGGATGAGATCCCGGACGTCACGAGGAGTTCCGGAATGGTCCGGAGGTAAAGAATTATATATAGGAAGTGCTGTTTCGGCCATCGGGACAAGTTTCGGGGTCACCGGTGTTGTACCGGGACCACCGGAAGGGTCCCGGGGGTCCACCGGGTGGGGCCACCTATCCCGGAGGGCCCCATGGGCTGATGTGGGAAGGGACCCAGCCCATAGTGGGCTGGGGCGCCATCCCCCAAGGGCCCATGCGCCTAGGGTTGGGGGGAACCCTAAAGGGGGGCGCCCCCTTGCTTGGGGGGCAAGCCCCCCACCCCTTGGCCGCCGCCCCCCTAGGAGATCCCATCTCCTAGAACCGGCCACCCCCCTTGGCACCCCTATATATAGTTGAGGAGAGGGAGGACTTAACACCACAGCCCCTGGCGCCTCCCTCTCTCCCCGTCACGTCTCTCTCTCGTAGTATAGGCGAAGCCCTGCTACTATGACGCCCTGCATCCACCACCACGCCGTCGTGCTGCTGGATCTTCATCAACCTCTCCTTCCCCCTTGCTGGATCAAGAAGGAGGAGACGTCTCCCGTGCCGTACGTGTGTTGAACGCGGAGGTGCCGTCCGTTCGGTGCTTGGTCATCGGTGATTTGGATCACGTCGTGTACGACTACATCATCACCGTTCTTTGAACGCTTCCGCACGCGATCTACAAAGGTATGTAGATGCATCCAATGACTCGTTGCTAGATGAACTCCTAGATGGATCTTGGTGAAACGAGTAGGAAAATTTTTGTTTTCTGCAACGTTCCCCAACACCGAGGTGTTGTCGTCACAATTTTATCGTTGCAGTTCTGGAATACTTGAGTTCGCCGACATCGAAAATCTCTTTGATGAAGTTGTTTGTATGATAACCTCGACGCCACCCAGTACTGGGGCGGGTGTTCGGGAGTATTGCCATAACTCGTATAACGGATGCTTTTCGAAGGTTGAGGTAAATGATTTCCGAGGGTTTCTTGGTTATGTGTTGAAGGATGGATACAACTGGATGTAGAATTTGCTAGTTTTGGGTGAGATATTATGCTTCCCCTATATCCCCAACACCTGATTGCATAACCAGAAAGTTTCGGGAGTTTATAAGTGGGAATTCAAGTAGCTCCTAGGATATCGTTCCGACAGATGCATGATATGAGATTGGGGTTCGACGTCTAGTGGTCCGCCTATCCACGGTTGGTTTTACACTGGTCTCATTGTGTCTTAAAGAGTCCTTGGCTATGTTGACTCGGGGACGCTTCGTATGTCATGTGCACTACCTTGTACATGATGCTGCTGTACGATCGAGCCCGTGTGGGCCCGACCACGAAAATTTCGGACGAAATCTCTATCATATGTTTGTTCCGACTTATTCTGCAAGCCAATCCTTTGTTTTGTTTTCAGTTGTGGTATTCGAGTTGCTTCGAAGTCAAATGTTAATTCCATACTTTTCCTAAGTGATGTTCTCATACTCCTATGTGAATACCAATCCTTCATGATAATCGATATTGTCATGTCAATCCTTTTCAACCGGTGTGTTTCTCTTCAAGTGGATCTGATCATTTTTCCCATCCACAAGATCAACTCAAAGTCTTCTCAATGTTGTTTATTTCATCCGTCCCAAGTTGCCTTTGTTTTCCCACCCTCGCACCCTTTTTCTTCGAGGACTCGGATTTATTAATCAAGTATCCATTTTATTCATGTGAAGTCTCTTCTTTCTTTTCTTTCAATGTTCGTATCCGGTGATTCTCATGAAGATTGTAACGAAGCTTCAAGTTCATAATTCTTCGTCCTTTTTCTTCTCTGGTGGATCCAACTCAAGGTTTCAGTGTTGATCGTATTCCTTTCTTCGTTTCAAAGGTTTTCTCATGTCGACGCACCTCTTAATCATCCACATCTTGCTATTTTCCTATCCGGAGTGCTGTAGACATCTCAGAAGATTCACGTTTTCATTCTCGATACGTTCAAGTTATTTCGAGGTTGTTATCTCATTCAAGCCATTTAATTTAACCGGCGCAATCTATCTTTTAAATCGTTCAACGGTGTTTCTTTTGAGTGGGCCCTAACACACAGGTCTTTTCCCAGGATCTTACCTGACTCTTTTCTTTCCGGAGTTATTCTCAATTTCATTTCAAAGTTTTACGTAAGAATGAGCTATCATCAGTCAAATGTCTTTCTCTAAGATCTTTCAAATTCTTTTCATTGTTGATTCAGCCTTTATATTCTTCATTATTCCGGAGTGTCTCAACAATTCATGGTGGTGTTTCTTGTCGTCATTCTCAACATTTGAAGACCGAAGAAGAGTTTTGCTCCATATCTTGCTCCATTCTCTTCAAAATTCATGGTGCTAGCCTTATGCCATCCTCTCATAATTGTTTTCGATTGTGAGAATTC